>NC_081841.1:200747375-200899875 GCF_963259705.1 Myotis daubentonii | reverse complement strand
AAATATATTTAAAAAAATATGCCAATTTGCCACATTAATTTCATGAACAAAATATTATTACTATTTTTATTATTACCACATTTCAGATTATAAAACTAAAAGCAACAAGGTAACTTAGCTAAAATTGCATATTAGTAGTGAAGGGCAGAGTGGATTTACAATGTAAATCTTGATATGTTTAGTTGACCCCAAGTTTCATGTTCTGTAATATACTAAATCACCTCAAAGATTTGAACTGTCCCCATATCAGTGAAACAAGTATGAAAAACTATAGCAAAAATAAAATAAAATAAAAAAATTATTTAAAGTTGTAACGCCCTAGCTGGTTTTGCTCAGTGGTTAGAGTACGGGCCTGCATACTGAAGGGTCCTGGGTTCGATTCCAGTCAAAGGCACATGCCCAGATTGCGGGCTTGATCCCCAGTAGGGGGCGTGCAGGAGGCAGCTGATCAATAATTCTCTGTCATAATTGGTGTTTCTATCTCTCCCTCTCCCTTCCTCTCTGAAATCAATAAAAAAATTTTTTTAAAGGTATAACAAATGGGGTTATTTTAAATGAGAAGAGTGATATGGTTAATATATACTGAGGGAGAGGAAGGGTTTCAAAGCCCAAAAATGTTTTTCTTCCCAATTCACTTTTCTAATATTTTATTGTAAAAAAAGAAAAAAAAAAACCCACAGGTACAGAACTTTATGGTAAATAGCCAACAATTAGCTTCTAATATTTATATTTTGTTATAGTCTTGCTTTACCACTTATCTATCTATATATTCATCCATCAATCCATCTTATTTTTGATTCACTTCTAAGTGAGTTGGTTGACCCCCTCTCTTCAAACATATTATTAGTTTGGTGGGGTCTGGCAAAAATATTTTCTTAAAACCATTCTCAGGCCTTGCTACTTAAGGTAATCCCTATGAACACGAGCAGCATTGGCATCACCTGGGACTTGGTAGAAATGCAGAATCTTTGGCTCTGCTCTAGATCTTCTAAATCATAATCTGCATCTTACCAAGATGCCCAGGTGAATTGTGTGGGCAGTAAATATTGACAAAGACTGAGATGATTCCAATGAACAATGAAGGTTAAGAAGTACTAAATTAAATAAGCAGTTTCATTATTTGTTTCTTCCACTTACCTACACTATCATCTTGGACAACTACCCATTTGAAACTCAGGATTTTTATTTGTGGTAATGGAGAGAACAATAACTGCTTTGCAGAGTAGTTATAAAGGTCAGACATGATCATTAATGGAGTGGGACTGAGATATAGGTAGTTTTTGGTCCTATAGGCAAATGTATGTGTATATGGTCACAAAGGCAGTGACATCCAACTCAATACCTCCTCCCCAAACAAAGTTGTTCTAAGTTTGTCTTGTGTTATTACCTGATTTTGTAGATAATAATGAAGAAAATAATCTGGGTAAGGTCTAAAGAGGACAGATGAACATAATTCAAGTAAGTTAGATAAAACTGATTAAAGGCCTGGATAAGGCTCTCTGCATGTAAAGGAAGAACATGGAGTTTTGAGTGAGTCTCCAGGATAAAGAGAAGTGATTAGAGATAAATTTCTTTGTCATTTACAGATAAGATTTACTGACACAGGGAAGGACAACATGTGAGGGTCACTGATTCAGAGATGCCAAGAGTTCATAGAAAGGGTAAAGTGATTTGGCAATGGGATTTACTGGAAATGACCTAACATTTACTGAATGAATAGGCAGCATCACACTAAACGCAGGCTCTTTGCTGATAAAGAATGGTAGAGAAGAAATCAGACATAAAAGAAGAGGGAGCCAAAGGTAGCTTGTTTCAGTTGTAAAGGAGAAATGGGAGAAAAGAGAAATAGATCACAAATCCCAGGAGCTCAGGGCATAAAGTAAAGAGACACATTGCAAAGTAACAAAATTCAGAAGGAAAACAAAACAACCCCCCTGAGCATTTCCACAGCGAATGCAGGCTTCTCAGGGCTCACAAGTAGAACCATACAATCAATAGTCCCCAAACAACACCATTGTCGAGTTCTCCAGTATTATTACTCAATTCTGTATCATGCGAGCACCTCTAACATCTACAGAACTTACACTTGAGTCTCCTGAATTGGGCCAAAGTCCTTCCAGTGACTGATTCATCTTACCAACCATCCTCGTTGAGTCAATGTTTACCTTGTTTGTTGTTATTTTTTTTGTAAGTTTATGTTTCCCTTTTCTTTTTAAGCTCCATTAAAGTAAAAACACGATGAAGACAGGGGGAAACTTTGATAAGTAGTAAGTCCCAATACTGTAGGACAGAACCTGAGGCCATTTGCATTAAACCCTAAACATTGTGAGTAACACCAAACCTTTGTTTCCTGATCCAGCTTCCTAGGGGATCGTGGTATTGGTATGGTTAAGAAGTCCTAAATGCTTTAGGCACCTTCTCAGAAGTACCACCTGACAAATGCATTCTTTTTACCAGATGTTCCTCTTTCTCATCAGCAGTTGTGGATGCTATTTTAAGCCTGGACTGAGTTTTCTTTCCACAGCAGGGCTGTTGATTCTGTTTCTTTTATTCTACTTCCATTTGTTTAAAAAAGACTCATTTCAAAAAATTTCTAAAGGTGCCTTCAGCAAATTTCAATGCTATTTCTTCCTAGTCATCTAAATAGAATAGGCCAAAGAATGTAGCCTTTAGACATTCTTTTAAAGGTTAGTATTTGATTTAGGGAAAACAATCTCAACCACTGTGATTTAAAGTAAAAAAACCCTAAACTGTCCAAGAATGGAATATTTTCTTTTTAAAAGTTAAGAAATTAGTGATGAACAGGCAATGGGAAAGAGATATGAAGTATCTAGCATAAATAAAATTTATCTTCTACAGAAAATGTATGTTAACTTCAAAATCATACTTTTGTTCTA
Source organism: Myotis daubentonii (assembly GCF_963259705.1). NCBI lineage: Eukaryota > Metazoa > Chordata > Mammalia > Chiroptera > Vespertilionidae > Myotis > Myotis daubentonii. The sequence continues at coordinate 200,896,978 of NC_081841.1, read as the reverse complement.
TCCCATCCATAAGACAGTGTAAGTGACAGAGGGTAAAAGCAGATAGTTTCCATTTGCCTTTCCATTTGCTCTCCAACCTTTCCTACCCTACTCTGGGCATGGGCGCTGGCTGTTTGGAAATGCAACAGTGTTGGCTGTGCTCCTCTACTGACATCTACAACTCCTGTTGGACAGCTTTATCTTACAACCACTCTCTTCATAGTGTGGCATCTGACTCCTTTCCTTACTCCCTAGGTACAGGAATAACAAGAACACCCCACTGCTCCTGGCACCCGGGTGTTTCACCACCCGTATTCGTCTCTTTCACTCTTGTCCACACTTTTGTAAATATTCCCTTCTTTAACCTTACTTAAATTTCCCCACTTGAATTTTTCCCTTGCTTCCTACTGGTGCCCTGACTAATAAAAAAGGGTTTAGCTTCATTCATTCATTCACTTACTCACTCACTCATTCACTCATTCATCTACTTCTTTATTGATTTATTCATTCAATAAATATTAAATAGCTACTATGTGCTATCTGTTGTTCTGGGCCTTAGGAATATACACACTGGTTTTTGTTTTGTTTTGTTTGTTTTTAAAAGCATGAAATCTCTGTCCATAGAAAGGTTAAGTCTAGACAGGGGCTACAGATAATACATAAAAGTAGTAGCTAAATTATAGTATGTGAGAAGGTGGAAAGTGCTATGGAGATACTGGTAAAATAGAAGAGAAAAAAGGGATAGGAAGCGTATATATATATATATATATATATATATATATATATATACATATATATATATATATATATATATATAGAAAGGGACAGGGTATACGTTTAGATAATGTGGTTAGGGAAGGTCTGAGAAGGTAGCATTTTGATAAATATTGTAGGAGAATAGAAAAATAAAACACAAAGCAGATATCTAGGGAAAGCATTATAGGCTGAGGAAATAGCAACTGCAAGTATCCAAGGGAAGGGGCGTACACAATGTTTGAGGACGTGTTAGAATAAAATGCAAGATGGGGGTATTCTGTGAGATGAATTCAGAGCACTAAGGGGGTTCCAGGATATAAATGGCAAATACGCCATTAGAAGGACTTTGACTTTTACCCTGAGTTAGGCAGGGAGCCATTGGAAGGTACTGAGCAGAAGAATGACATATGAAACTTTGGTTTTAAGAGGATTATTCTGGATGTTGTACTGAGAATAGACTATAGGGGAGTGAGAGTGAGAGATCAGAAAGACCAATTAGGAAGCTATTGCAGTGGAGAAACTTGGATGCCTTAGAGAAGGCAGAAGAGAAGATGAAAAGTGGTCAGCTTCTAGATACTCTTTAGAAAAAAAAGCACTTGACAAATTTATTTATAGACTGGATATAGTGTGTAGTATAGATTGAATGTTGGTATCTCCCCAAAATTCATATTTTGAATTCCTAACCCTCAATGTAATGTAATCAGAGGTGGGGCCTTTGGTATGTGGTTACTGAGAGCTCCCTGGTTCCTTCCACCATGTGACACAGTGAGAAGATGGTTGTCTGTAAACCAGGAAGCATGCCCTCACAGACACTGAATCTACTGGTACCTTGATCTTGAAATCCCCAGCCTCCGGGCCTATGAGAATTAAATTTATGTTGTTCATAAGTTACTGAATCTATGGCAGTTTGTTAGAGTAGCCCAAATGGACAAAGAGAGTGCATGAATGAGTACATTTCAGAACAACTCCAAGGTGTATACACTGACCTAATGGAAAGATGAGTACCCATTAAGTGAGATGGGAGAGATTGCAGGAGGAGAAGGTTTGGGAGTGAAGAGCTAGATTTTATGCTTAAGCATATTGAAAATTTGAGATGTCTATGAGACATTCATGTGGAGATGTTACAAAGACAAATTGGATAGATGAATCAAGAGTTCAGCGAAAAGTCCTAGGTAAGAGATATAGAAATGATAGGTACTAGTTTTTATATTATTTGTGTGTGTGGGGGGGGAGGGGGGGAATGGTCTCATAAGATGAATGAACTTATCAAGGCAGGAAGCCTCAGGAGAGAAGGAGCAAAAGGAATGAATTTGAGGGTACTCTAACAATAATACATTATGAAAACGAGGAGGAATTGGCATGAAAGACTAAGAGTATCTAATAATGTAGAAAGAAATCCTGGATATCATGGAATCCTAGAAGTCAAGTGAATACAGTGTTTCAAGAGAGTGACTAACAGTGTCAAATGCTCCTGACATTGTGAGACAAAGATTGAAAATATTCTGTTAGAGTGCGGAATCTCAGAGGGAAGGCAGGGGAGGGTGGGTGGGTGGGAGGTAATCAACCAAAGACCTTGTATGCATATGTGCATAACCAATGGACATAGATAATAGGGTGGTGAAGGCCTAGGGCAGGAGTAGGGGTGGGCTGGAGGGGGTCAATAGGGGAAAAAGGGGGCTTACGTAATACTTCCAACAATAAAGATTTTAAAAAATAAAATTGTCTGTTAGATTTAGTAACGTGGTGGTCGTTGGTGATCTTCAAAAGAGTAGTTTCTAAGGAGAAGGTAAAGGAGAAGCCTTATTGGAGTGGGTTTAAGAAAAAACGTGAAGAGATGAACTGAGGATAAGAGACAATCCTTTTGAGGATCTCTGTTTAAAAGAAGAATAGAAAATTAGGCAGTAACTGGGTAATAAAATGCTGTTGAGAAGAAAAATAACATCATGTTTGTGTGCAGGGGGGAGTATCTAATAGAGATTGCAAAGCAGTTTTATACATGGTAATGAAGCAAGAATTTCTGGAGCAATGTCCTTGAGGAAAAGGGGATAGCACAAAATTTTACTTGTGAAGTAGCCCTTGCTAAGAGCATGAATTGTATGAACAGTAACAGGAATAAATTCAGGCAGGTGAGTACATGTAATGGGGGAAGTATGTAGAAGTTCTACCTATTCTTCTATTTCCTCATTAACATATCAACAAGATTGTCAGCTGAAACTGAGAATGGATAGGTGGTGTTGGAGATGTGAGAAGAGAAGGAAAAAAGTGGAATAGTAATCTAAAAGAAGTTGAGAGTTAATGTACAAGGAAAATATAGTAAGATTTCTATGCATCACTAAACATCTATTTGAGTTTAGTGGTCATGAATTTAAAGTGAGTCCAATAAGCACTGCTGTGTTCTTTTCTCTGGACATAATTAACATCATGAATGTAAACATGGAATGAGAAGAGAATTCTATTTAACCAGGTTGTGGTTTAGCACAAGTGGCAAAGATTGTTTCTTGGGAAATAAACTCTAAAGCAGACATTTGCCTATAGGTGGATTTTTTAGGGAGTACTCTTGAGAAAAACACTGCTAAGTGAGTAAGAAAAGCAGATTTGAATAGAAGAAGTTGAACTAATCCCTAGTATCGCCTTTCATAGGTCCTCCGTATTCTGAGACTGGAATGACCCTTGAAGAATGTCCTCAATTTAGGAAAGGGGGCATAGGCTCTATACCCCCATATCCACCAGTAACTAGATGTGGTCTGCTCTAAGGGGGAGGGCCACTTTGGGCATGGACTTTTATTTGGGTGAGGAAAATGCCTGGGGAGGGAGTCAGTTGGGAGTCACCAGAGGCAACACTTCTGGTAGCAGGGACAATAGCTACCTCAGTGTCAACAGGGGAGATCTGGAAAGCATACCACGGAATTCATTACAGTCCACTTCTTGTGCCATTTAAATCCATTAGCTTCACATGATAAGTTCTCACTGTTTCAGACCAACTTCTCCAGGATTCCAGATGGTCTATTTTATTGGGGAAACTTAACAAGATAAATATTGGTAGGATGAACTATCATTTCTACTACTGCTGCTGGTCTTAGAGCCACAACTGAAACTCATAGTCTTCATCCTCTATCTCCTGTGCTAGACTACTCGTATCCTTGATGAGCACCTCGGTTAGTCTAGATCAGTGGTTCACAACCTTCCTAATGCCGCGACCCTTTAATACAGTTCCTCATGTTGTGGTGACCCCCAATTTCATTGTTACAAATTGAACATAATTAAAGCATAGTGATTCATCACAAAAACAATATGTAATTACATATGTGTTTTCTGATGGTCTTAGGCGACCCCTGTGAAAGGGTCGTTTGACCCCCAAAGGAGTAGCGACCCACAGGTTGAGAACCACTGGTCTAGATGGTTAACCTAATAAAGGGATTCAAATCCATGAAAATGTGAACCCCTGGTCACCATGCTCCTTGGGGGCCATGGCCACTGCACCTGTTCCCTAACTGTGAAAAGTTGGCAAATGAGTTCTGTGGCAGAAAGATATGAAGGTGATCTCAATGATTCCCACCTGCTTTGTGTGTGCAGTCTTCTTCCCATAAACATAGGCAGAATCTGTGACTTGCTTTTAACTAATAGACTGGTAAAAGTGATGAGATGCTACTTTCATGATTACATTAAAATATATATGGCTCTGTATTGCCAGTAGTCTTATTTTTGCTCTTCTGCTGGTCCTACGCTTCTATATCGTGGGACCGTCTATAAACATATGGCAGGAATCTATGGATGGTCTCTAGTAGCTGAGGGCATCCTCTGGATGACAGCAGAGAAAAGCTGAAGCTCCAAGTCTTACAGTTGCAAGAAAATAAATTCTTACGCAACCTTAATGAATCTGGAAGCTGATTCTTCTCCAGTCAAGCAAGCGGGGAGCATTAGCCTTTAACAGAAGGAAATGGGCCATGGCTGCAGTCCAAGAATGCTCAGGGAAATTTAGGCATTCAAACTTTTCAAATGCCTATATGCTCCCATTTCCAATCTCAGAGTCACATTACTTCCCAATCATGGCCTTAACCTTGGTGCAGCAAACTTTGCAGGTTTCAGAATTCAACCTTATATGGCACCCCGCTGCCAATGAAGTCCTGGGCCTGATATTTAGTTTTCTTTTTTCTCCAGCTGCAGCAGATGACAGTTTCTTTGCATGCTGTCAAGGAGGCTTTCACTGTTTGCCTTAAATAGATGATTTATTACCCTTGGCCTTTCGTTATCTTTCTACAATGCTTTAACAACCCCCAGTAACAGCTATTCAAGAGTATAGTTCTTATAATTAGAAATTCTTATAGCTTTCAAATGCTGGAGACATTGTAGCTCTCAGTGTATTCTCTTCCAACTCAGTTTACCACCAAAGGTAGTTTAACAATTACAGCATTGCATTATGCCAGAGCCTATCATAACTCCACCTCCAACCAGTGATGCTGTCCTTCTCTACAACTTGGAGGCAGATGATCCAATTCCAAAATTGGACTTCAGAATCTGCTCTCTTAGCACCACTCCTCATCCTAACTTTTAGGTCTTTTTCCTTGCCAAACACACTCCAAAATGGACATTTTATAGAGAAGTAGTCGGGGAATAAATCTGCATGGCTGTAAGGGGAGCAGGATCTGGGAGAGGAAGTTCAAATGAAATGTGGTTCAACAGAGCAAAGTCCTTAGCCGATTCCATTGGGAGGACAGAGTTGGAATGGCCCCTCAGAGATGTCTCTGATTGAACAAACACAAAGCTGGGCCTTTGTACCCCTGCATCAACCAGTCATTGATTGTGAAGTGGCCCTGGGGAGAACGTGTAATCTTGGGCAAGTCAGCTCCCTTTGGTGGAGGGCAATTGCTGGCAGGAGGGACTCAGTTGTGAGCCAACAGCAGTTGGGCAAACAAATGCCTCTGTCTTGAAAGGGGCATCCTGGCCATGCTCTATAGCAAAAAAGGAGCAGTTAGTGGGTAAGGCAGCTCAGAGAGACAATGGAATTAGATAGGTGATGAGAAAAAGGAGGACATAAGAGGTAAAGAAGTGGTAGATCAATAAATTGTAGGTCCTAATAATGCCAATGGGCTGTTGGAGTTAGCATACTAGAGGTCACAAGCTAAGAAAATAAAAGATGGCATTTGGAGAGAGTGATGATTATAATTGAAATTTTGGAAAGCTTCATTCCAGGATCCTTGTATGACCATTTAGTCTAAATATTGAATCGTTCAAACATAAAGCCTTGACATATATAAAATTATATGCCAAATGAAAGCTTTCTACATATACCAGTGTACAATTTCACTAGAATTGTATGTGTTTTAACATACCCACATATACCGTCTTAAGAGTGCAAAGGTTACAATAATTTTTGCTTCAGTGCTGGCAACAGCTTACATTGAAAAGTTTGGTGATAACTAGTTCAGCAGTTTTCAGTTCATCTCAGTAGAAATAAATGGTGTTTTTGCATCATAAGCAGCTATCACCATTTCCCCCCTTCAAATCTAGTTAACAAGTAGACATTAAAACACAAGTAATCAATATATTATTTGTCTATCTATACTTGAAAAGCTAATTCTCTTACTTTCTGGCCTTGGAAATTATTTTTCTCCCCACAATTGAAACACAGTTTCCTTAAGGAGGTAATTTTGAAAAAAAATTGAAGGTTGTGTATTTTAAATGCCAAAATGAATGGCTGCAGACTTTCAAACTCCGACTTGAATACCCTTCATTAGCAACTTCAATATTTCATTCACTTCCCATAGAAACTAACTATCCTCCACTAAATTTTAAAAGCTGCTAGACTAATTCAGAATGAAATGGCTACTTGCACAAGGTGCATAAAAAAATGATGTGAACTTCGATCAAAATTAGAGACTACCTGGCTGGCGTGGTTGAGCATCGACCTATGAACCAGGAAGTCACGGTTAGATTCCAGGTCAGGGCACATGCCAGGGTCGTGTGGGACGTGCAGGAGGCAGCCAATCAATGATTCTCTCTCATCATTGATGTTTCTATCTCTCTCTCTCCCTTTTCTTTCCTATCTGAAATCAATAAAAATATTTAAAAAAATTAGAGACTGAAAAGAATAATTGAAGTGACCATATTAACGTCAAGCAAAGCAGATTTCAGAACATATAACATTACTGAGAACAAAGAAGGTTATTTCATAATGATAAAGGTGTTAATTCATCAAGAAGATACTGCATTCCTAACTGAGCTACAAAATATGTAAAGCAAAAAACTTTGCTTTACAACCACAAGGAGAAATAGAAAATTTTCCAATTATAGTTGAAGATTTTAATACTTCTCTCAATAATATAAAACAAGTAGACAAAATAAATAAATAAATAAATAAATAAATAAATAAATAAACAAACAAACAAGCAAACAGGGATGTAGATTTGAACAACTCCATCCACAACTTTATCTGTGACATTTGTAGAACTCTCCATTCAAAAGCATACACATGCTTTTCCAGTGAACAGGAAACATGTATCAAGGCAGAACATAGTCTGGAAGTAAAGCGAGTCTCAACAATTTGAAATCATTCAAGTCATACAAACTATATTCTCTGACAAAAATGGAATTAAATTAAAAATAAGTCAGAAAAGTAATATCTATAGTCTAAAAATCATATGGATCTGCAAAGAATCTAGAATTGGCAAAACAACTTTGAGAAAGAACAAAGGTAAAGAACTAATAACTGCCTGATTTTGAATATGGTAAACTTATAGGGAGCAAAGCAGAGTGCTAATGCTATAAAGATAGACACAGATCAGCATAACAAAATGGAAATTTGAGAAATAGATACATAAATATATGAATAACTAATTCTGAACAAGGGTACAAAAGTAACTCAATGAATAAAGTAAGGTGTTTTCAACACACAATGTTGAAACAACTGAATATCTATATGCAAAAAAGAACATTAATTAATACTTCACACCATATACAAAAAATTGGCTAAAAATGAATCATAAACTTAGATGTAAGACCTAAAACAATAGAATTTCCAGAAGAAAACATAGAAGAAAATTTTCTGATCTTGGGTTAGACAAATATTTTTTGGATATGATACCAAAAACATGATCCATAAAATAATACATTTATCTATTGAATATCATTAAAATTAAAAACTTCTGCTTCATGAAAGACATTATTTTTTTTCAATATATTTTTATTGCTTTCAGAGAGGAAAGGAGAGGGAGAGAGAGATAGAAACAACAATGACGAGAGAGAACCATTGATTGGCTACTTCCTGCAAGAGCCCTACTGGGGATCTAGCCTGCAACCTGGGCATGTGCCCTTGACCAGAATCAAACCCGGGACCCTTCAAGGAGCCAGGACCATGAAAGACATTATTAAGAGAATGAAAAACAAGCCACAAACTGAGAAAAATATTTGCAAATCATATATTTGATGAAGGATTTATATCCAAAATACATAAACTCTCAAAATTTAATAAGAAAACAACAACCCAATTACAAATTAGGGAAAATACAGGGTAGGGCAAAAGTAGGTCTATAGTTGTGAATACTTGAAACACAGAGTTTATTCTCATATTTTCTATACAAATTCCTATTTTTCCCCACCCTGTATATGAACAGATACTTCATCAAAGAAGACATAGAACTAGCAATACTGTAATTACATGAAACAGTATTAGTCTTTGGGGAAATGTAAATTAAAACCACAATAATATTCTATGACTTATCTATTAGAATGGCTAAATTATAGACTGACAATATCAAAAGTGGGCAATGATGTGGAGAAATTAGAATTCCTATATACTGATGATGGTAACATAAAACAGTATAACTGTTAAGTACTTTCTTTAGGCATAAATCTACCACATGACCCGGCCATTTCAGTATTTGTTATTTCCCTTTTAAAAGTGAAAGCATACGTCCATAGCAGCTTTATTTGTAATAGACAGACACTGGAAACAATTCAAATTACCATCAACACATGCATGAAGAGATATGAACCATTGTATCTACATATGAGGTACTACTCAATAATAACAATAATAATATAATCCTATACTAATAAAAGAGAAAAATGGTAATTGGCGTACAACCGATACCTTTTTCATTGGCTAATCAGCGAGATATGCAAATTAACTGTCAGCCAAGATGGCGGCTGGCAGCCAGGCAGCTGAGAATAGGAGGCTTGGTTGCCCCAGCGATGGAGAAAGTCAAGGATCCCCGCAGCTGCGGCTCTGAGCTCCTGAAGCAACAACTCCAAAAGATACAATGTTTTAATTATAGAAGCTAAAAGATGGCGGTTAATTTGCATACTCAGGCTCCAAGCAGAGCGAAGCCAAACAGCCCTGAAGCAGCAGGGCAGAGAGGCCTCAGGGCCTGGGATCAGCAGAGTCGAGAGGCCTCCCGGCCCAGGTGATCAGCGGAGCCGAGAGGCCTCCCGGCCCCGGTGATCAGCGGAGCCGAGAGGCCTCCCGGCCCCTGTGATCAGCGGAGTCCAGAGGACTCCTGGCCCGGTGATCAGCGGAGTCCATAGGCCTCCCAGCCCCGGTGATCAGCAGAGTCCAGAGGCCTCCCGGCCCCGTGATCAGCGGAGTCGGAGGCCCCGCGATCAGCCGAGCAGAGAGGCCTCCCGCCCCGGTGATCAGCGGAGCCGAGGGCTTCCAGGCCAGGGATCAGGGGAGCCGAGAGGCGTCCTGGCCCTGGGATCAGCGGAGCAGGGAGGCTTCCCAGCACCGGGATCAGTGTGACAGGGTGCAGAGCCCCAACCCTCTGATCGGCCCTGCTCTGTGCATGACAGGAGTGGTGCTGCAACCTCCCTATGGACCCTGCCTTGAGTGTGCCAGGGGGTGGTGCCCCAACCCCCCAATCAGCCCTACCCTGAGCATGACTGAGGGTGGCATCGCAACCTCCCAATCCGCCCTGCTCTGTGCATGACAGGAGGCGGGGCCCCAACTCCCCAATGGGCCCTGCTCTGAGCCCGACCAGGGGTTACACCTAGGATTAGGCCTGCCCTCTGCCACCCGGGAGCAGGCCTAAACCAGCAGGTCCTTATCTCCTGATGGGTCCCAGACTGTGAGAGGGCACAGGCCAGGCTGAGGGACCTCCTCTCCCAACCCCGAGTGCACAAATTTTTGTGCACCGGGCCTCTAGTAATATAATAAAAGAACAATTGATACCTACAACAATGTGGATAAATATCAAAATAATTATACTGAAAGCTGGACAAAAAAGAGTATATAAAGTACTGATCTATTTATATAAAATTCTAGAAAATACGAAATAATCAATAGTGAATGGAAGATCAGTGTTTGCTTGGGGGAGGGCATGACAGTGAGGGGTGAAAAGGAAAGATTATAAAGGAGTATTAGAAAATTTAGGGCTGTGATGGATATGTGTCCATCATATGAATGTGGTGATTATTGCAGGGATATACACATATGTCAAAACTTATCAATCGTACAATTTAAATATACAGACAGTCCTCAAGTTACGTTGGACTTGACATACGTCATTTCATGGTTACGTCGCCATCTCCTATTTACAGTATTTATAAAAAAATTTCCATCATTTTGACGTATGTACATATGTGCTTTATGTTTTTTATTATTTATTTACCAGTAAAGATCAGGAATTGTTATTTTCTTTTAAATTTTTTTTTACTGTTTCATTTCATTACTGCTGTGTACGTGCTCCATGTGAGTGACATAGGTGCTTATGTAGGTGGGTTCCGACTTACGGCAAAAATCATGTTACGTCGTGCTGTAGGAACGGATTGCCGATGTAACCCGAGGACCTAGCTTATTGGTCTGTAAATTAAAATAACATCCACACATGCTTCTTTATTGCAAAGAATAAATGTCTAAGCACTAAAGCAGTATTATCAAGTTATATTTCCATAGTGCTTTCATTATATAGAAGCTTACCAAATTTTCATATATTTCAGTTAATCTTCCAAACTGATTAATGATATTCTATATATCTAGTTTTCTATTCCCTCCCCCACTCTAAATCTTACAAATGTACACAAAACTTAGAAATAGCATATCCCTCTGAGGAGTGTTTTTAAAGTCAGTATGAAACAGATCAAAGCAAAAGCATGCAAAATCCTGATTTAGAGTCAGGAATGTTTCCAGGTAGAAATAGTTGATGCAATTTGAAAATATCAACCTGATTAATTTTATTAAGGAAAGGATGTGCTCATTATGAAGCCTAGACAAAGGAGCATCTGGGAGCCCTCCTTTGCCAGTGATCACCAAGCTCTATCCAGGAGAGGCAGTATCCAAGTACTTGGCCTATCCAATTTTGTAACAAATGTATTCTTGTTATGAAGAGGGTTCATAGGTCTGAATATAGACAATCAGATAATTAAACATCCTGCATATTCAGAAAATACTCTTTGCCTTCAGGGAGGTAGTGTACTGGTCAGAGAACACTGGTACCCCTTGCTAGTTATAGTTTTCATTTTAAATTAAGCATAGGCTTTCAGGAGTGATACCTCAATCTCTCTGTACATGACTAATGAGAAGCCTCACTGGAAAGACTAGCCATTCTCCTTAACACTGAGCCTCTGAGATGGAGATGGAAAGTGGGACTTGATAACACCGATCATGACAATACCACTTGGGGGATGGGGGTGAGGGAGCTTGCCACAGAAATCTAACAGCCTTTTCTATAAAAAAAAATTCTTTGGCCATTTCCTCCATGGTTTAGAACTTCTCCGATTAAGTGTTGTTATGGCCATTTTCACAGATGAAAAACTGAGGCTCGGTGATGTTATATTTCTTGCTCAAGTTTATCCAACTGGTAAAAAAGATAAAGCTTAGAATCTGTCAGGACTTCTGCCTACAAGTCCACATCTCTTTGTTGCTTCCTGGTAATAAAATGTGGTCAAAGTCGAGAGATTTAACTGTGATACCTTTAGGCTCTCCGTAGGTGCTGGTGGAAGGCCTGCAGGCTGGTGATTGGGTGATGGATGTGGGGCAGGAAGGTAACATTTCTTAAAGTGCGCCTACCAAATAAATGGAGTAAAGGCATTTAAGTCTTAAAATTGTCTGACTAATCCCGGCCTTTCTAATAGCAAATGCATCCACTGCCAAGATTCAGCTTCATGTCATCTACTGACTTATTCCCACTCAGTAGGTCTCCACTTTGATCCAGGGATACAGTGTGTCCGTGTGTATCCTGTCTGTTCCAGGGATACAAATGGGTGTGACTAGGTGAGTTTTCAAGATTATCTTTAGACATTGTTGATAATTGGAAATGACTTTACTTCAGTAGCAAATGCTGAGATGGAATCTGATTGGGAATTAGTTCATGCCTCAACCGCATGGCTAAATCTCAAGGGTTGGGATTATTGGGCTTAGGTTAGTTAGCAGTGAGTTACATTACAGTTCATTATATGTGACTGGATGTCTCAGGGGGCCTGGAGCGGCCCTGAGAAGGCATTCAGGAGATATCAGCCTGCATGGCTTATATGTACGTGGAAAGGGGGGAGCAAGGCAATTTTTTTTCATTGTGTTAAAGCTGAGGTAATTAAATATGACAAAGCTAATCTGTTGTTGGGGTCAGTATGGCGACTGGTTATTCTTGCACATTTAAGGATGACAGCCTCACCAGGTAGAAATACTTGATTGCCACCTAGACTCTTCCCAAAAGGAAGAGTCAGCACTCACCTACCTTGCTAAGTAAAATGCTCTACACAGATCTATAATTAACTCATTGTCCAAAGGAGGTGAGGGTCTGGCATTCTGTAAGGAAGTGAAAACTAGAAATTCAGTCTTTAGTGAAAAGAATCAACTCTCAAAAATAACTAGGATTTACAGTAGAATTTGGGTCTAAATTCCTTGAAGGCAAAAACTATATTCTTTTCATTTTTGTATCATAGACAAGTAACTGGTACATAATAGGTATTAAATAAAGATTTGCAGTATTTTACTGAAGCATGGTTTCAAAAAGAAAGCCAAATCGCAAGTCAGGATTGTATTTTGGTTCATGAATTTGTTTCAATGCTGTCCAATTCAATTCCACCTTCCTGTGATTCAATACCCACAGGTCCATTAAATTTACAACAGCAAGCTTCTTCTTGTCACTTGTATTATATTTATTTATTTTTACATACTTCCTTGTATAAGTGTAGATTTATGTATTAATTTATAAATCATTATTTACATTGGATTTATAAAGCAATGATTGAAGCAGTGCAAATTGAAAGGGGAATTTGTGCCCTGGCCAATTTGACTCAGTGGTTAGAGCATCTGTCTATGGCTCTTGGGTTCAATTCCTGGTTAAGGGCACGTACATGGGTTGCAGGTTCAATCCCAGGTCTGGTTGGAGGCGTGCGGGAGGCAACAAATCAATTTGTCTCTCTTGCATTGATGTTTCTCTCTCTTTCCTACCCTCCCTTCCACTCTCTGTAAATCAATGGAAAAAATATCCTTGGGTGAGGATTAACGCCCCCCCCCCAAAAAAAAAAGGAAAAAAAAAAGAAATTTGTCTTGGGAGGATCTTTTATGGTGGGAACAATTTCCAATTTATTAAGAGGCCTGGAAGATTATGCAACAATTACAAACTAGCTGAATTAGTTTTATGTCTTTAAGACCATTCCACTGGTCTTTAGACTTTGGCTTTATTTAATCACTCTATAAAATATATAAATAAATTTAGTTCCTAGACTTATTAATTGTTTGGCTTAAATTCTATATACAATATTTGACTATGACCTTTCTTGGATATTTTTATTCTAGTATTTTATATTTTCGTCATAACATTTTAGTATCACAGTTAAATTGATACTTTTTAATAATAATCCCTGCAAGGTAAGTTGTTTTACTTGAGCATTCATCTCATATATTTGTATTCTTGAACTAATTACTGTCAATTATTATATATGTGCTATCAAATGAAATTACATGTACAATTTTATTGGGTCTATGAAACTCTAATATTTTAATATATTTTAAAGTGCTTATAAACTAAGTCACTTGTGATGACTGAATTAATGATCATTTATATGTCCATATATGTGCACATGTGAATATACTACATACATATACTCAATATTTAATTAAAAATTTAAATCTCTAAGAATTAATGATCTGAGCACCCCTAACATTTTGAATATAAAATTTTAGGGGCATGGAATACCTTACAAGGAATAAAGTATCTGATAAAACAATAACTTATTTGTCTGAGACTTCAGAGATAGAGAAGGCAAACTTATTTTTTAATCCTGTTCTGGATAGTAGCTAATCGCTTTGAATATTTAACTTCAATTGTTAAAAACTTAAGGGAACATATTAGGTATTTTTGTATATATATTTTCATATGGAAACAACACAACACAAATAATTTCTAAAAATAATGTGATACATGTTTCTAATTTTTCTCTGAATAATTCATCAATCAATATATTTATGAATGTATTGAGCTATGTGAAAATCACTATGGTTGGCAGAAAGCAAACACAAAAAAATAAAGGCATTCTTATAGAGCTAACAGTTTATTTGGGGAGCAAATGGTTATGCAACATATTTTTTGTTGTTGTTTTGCTCTACCATGTAGAAGGTATGATGGTATGTGTTTTGGTCACTATAAAAAGAGATTATAAAACAGAGCACAACTAAAGACGTTTATTGTCTAGTAGGAGGGATAAAACAGCATGCAAACACATTTAGTGATAGACTAGAAACTTTCTAATAAATGAGATCTAAATAAAGTGCTTTGGAATTTGAAAACAAAGAGGGCACTGGCAATCTCAGGGCCTTCATTGAGCAGGTGGCCTTTTAAATAAAGTTTGACAGACATAAAATACCAATTGCTTTCTAGTCACCTTTAATATTTCTAAGACACCAAAGAGAGTTTGACACCCTCTCCATTTCTCTTAATAGTAGCTATAATTCCAGATGGCTCTGGAAAGAAGTCAGGATCAAATATGATGTGGTGTGTGTGTGTGTGTGTGTGTGTGTGTGTGTGTGTGTGTGTGTGTGTGAGATTATGTGTATGGCATCGAGAACTGTGACCTTATAGGATATTTATGGACGCATCTACTTCTAGAATCTCTTCCACATCCATGATTTTCAATAGCCACATACACCAATGACCACCTGACTTTTAGCTCAGACCTCTCCTCTGAGTTCCTAACCGCACAAAGCTAACTGCCTATTTGACACATGGATATATTAAAAGCACCTCAAACCCAACATGTCTTCAATTTAATTCCTGACCTTCCCCTCAATGCTGGTGGTAATAGTCATTGGTGCTGTTACTGGATCTCTTCTTTCTGGTATTGTACTTCTTTGTGCCCTTGAAGTTTGGTGTGGCCACATAAATAGCTTTGGTCATAGGATATGAGCAGAAGTGATGACATGTATCATTTCCAAGGATAAGCATTTAAGAGCTGCTGTAAAGTCTGTCACATTCCCTTCTCTTCTGCCAAAGAAATCACCGACATTTCACATGGTGGAGACAACATCAGCTTAGTTTCCTAAATGAATATGCCGTGGAACAGAGTCGCTGTCTTACATGAAATGGATAGGCAGTGTATATGAGAGATAGAACTACAGGGCTTTTTTTACACCATGGTTGAAATATATGTCACATACCATAAAATTAATTCAGTGTTTTTTCACATGTTCAGAGTTGTGCATCCATCACTACAATATAATTTTAGAGCATTTTCAGTACCTTCCGAAGAAACTCAATATACATTAGCAGTGTTTTCTATTTACCACTTATCCTAATCTCTACCACCAACTACAGGTGAATACTAATCTACTTTCTGTCTTCAAACCTCTGTTTGTTACATCACTAATGATTTGAGGAAGCTTGGTTGTGAAGCACCACTCAGCTGATACACTGGTCTGATCTAGCACTTTCTCTCTTCATAAATGGCACCCACCATCCTGAAAAATCAGAAACTTAGAACCTATTCTTGACATTCTGCTCTAGCGCATTCCCTATATCTGGGTAAAACAACAGCTCCTCTGATTTTTCCTTCCTTGATATGTCATGGATTTATCTATTTCTCTCCATATCCATTGCTATCAGTATAGTTCCAGGTACTACCATGTCTTTCTATGACTTTCAGATATATATTTTTCAGATACCTGTTTTTTGTATGGACAAACTATGATAACCATCTTAAAGTGAAAGCTAAGTATATGGACTACCTTTTCTTTGGTTAAAGAAAAAACTCCAGATTATTCCAGAGGCATGATAAGGCCAGCGTGTAGCTGTTAAAATGAGGACCAAAGATGGTTTTAAAGTGTTGACCCTTCCAGACCAACAACCTCAGCTGAATCGACTAATCTTCCTTAGGACTCTGAGAAACCTAGTGTTATGCTTGGTTCAAATTGTGTACCATCACTTATTTTGGCCCCACCCCTTAACAAAGAAACAGAATTTCCGGAGGATGAAACCCAGAAATCAGGATTTTAAAAAGATTCCCAGGTGATTCTAATGTGCAGCCAAGGTTGAGAACCACTGGTTTAAGTGACTTAAGGTCAGAAGTGTGAGGGGAGACACAAGGTAGAACTGGCGTAGAATCTAAGAAGGGTTTACCCTTTTTCTTTCAGAGTAGATTTTAAAAAAATGACATTAAAAGGAGAAGAATGCAAAGTTGATGCTTGACAACTGAGTAAGCACAGTAATTTAGGAATATGGAAACATTTCTTACATAACAGTCATTCAAAATACATTAAGAGCACAAGACTATCTTTAGCTGGCAGCAAAACAACGGCAAAAATCATTTAGAAAAAGGGTACAGTGCCATCAAGACCTGCATGATGATTAACACTTATATGCCTCTTCCTAAAGATTAGAGCGAGTGAGAAAAAAGCATAGAGTGAATGAAAATGTACCTTATTCACAATCAAATGAAATGTTATGGGCCTACAGCCAAAGAAATATTCTATGATTGAATTTTTTTCAGAAGTCTAAAATTAACTTGCTCAATTTTATGTTTCTCTACACCCTTCCTCATCTACAACATGAGGACTTTTGACCAAATAAATCTCTATGTTCCTTTTGAGCTCTTAAATTTCATGACTCTATTCAATTTGTTAGGTAAGGGATGAGGAAAGAGACTTTAACTTTTAATAGGAAATTTCTATTTTATCAGAAAGATAAAATAACATGTCTTTTCTTAGTAATTCTCTATATAAAATAGTTTTCCCTTTGTATTTTATGCATAACACATCAGTAAAAAGAGATTTCAAAAAAATCATTTCAGGTCTGATAGAGGTGGAAGAATTCTAAGTATAAAAGATATAACACATACTCTCAGAATCCTAACTCTAGATTGGAAATATTCTTAAGCATATTTAAAAATTATAAAACAATGAGAATTTCTATATAATAAACATTATCAAAATTCATCATTTTGAATGGTCTGTTAATTTGGCTATTCTAATAGTTTGCTATGTGGTTGGTTGTGTTGCAGAATTAATAAACTGACAACATCAAATCTATAAACATAAGAAAATTTTACAAACATTTTGAATAGAAATTTAAAGTCATCTAAATTATCTAGGTAAAAAAGTCAAAGACAAGTTTATCACTTGAAATACTAGGCCTTGAGGTCTTTTCAAATTCTTGTCAGCTTGTCAAAATATCTTACCCTTTACAGGATGTAATATAACCCTATCAAGCTACAGAAAATTGAGAAAGAAATACAATATGTTCCTGGGGTTCCCATTACTAAGGCAAGAGTGTAGTGTGTTAATGTCACCAGGTTAATTAAGAAGTATTAGTAATAAGAAAATAGGTGCTTTTACAATTATGACACTACTGAAAAGATTGTTTCATAAAATGCTGACTCAAAATAATCCTAATGTGACAAGTTTATAATCTAAATGTCACTATATAATTTTATGTAAATCACTTAAATTCTTTGGAACTCAATTTCCTATAAAAGACATTTGGATAGAATTAATCTTCTCAGATCACGAGGGCACATAAGAATAGCAAATAGTTACTGGACATTAACTATGTCTCAGGAATTGTTCTACATGCATTTACATATATAAATTCATTGTATCTTTAAGAAACCATATGAGGTACTTATTAATATTGTCATTGCTGGTTTAACAGACTATAAAACAACAATTTCAATATTTGCTTAAGATTTCATAGCTACTGAATGACAAAACTGGGATTTGCAGTTAGGCCATCTGGCGCCAGAGTCCATGGTCTTAACCATGATGCCATACTGCTTATTTTTCAAATAATATGTGTTACTATATTCCCTCCTCCCTTACTTGAGAATACTATCTAGGTGGACAGAATAATGTCTTCTTTGCCCCTCATCAAAACAGTCTAAATCCTAATCCCTAAAATTAACAAAAGGGATTTAGCAGATGTGATTATCCCAGATTACTTGGGTGGGCCTAACGTAATCACAGATGTCTTTATAAGAGGGAGGCAAAAGAGTCAGAGAAGTCAGGTCCAAGTGACCTGACCACAAGCCAAGGAATGCAGGTGGAGTGGTCTCTGGAAGCTGGAAAAGGCAAGGAATACACTTTCCCCCAGAGCCTCCAGAGGAATGCAACACTTGATTTTAGCTCTGAGACTCATTTCAGACATCTGGCATATAGAACTACAAGAAAATGGATTTGTGTTGTTTGCAACCACTAAATTTGTGGTAATTTTTCATAGCAGCAATAGGAAAATAATACACTACCATGAGTTTCTGTTGATGATCAGTGTTGTTTCTCAGGTATGCTGAGTGAAAGACAGGTCATAAATCCATGAACTAGAAAACCTCTGAGGTCTGTGTATCTCTGTAACTATATATATATATATATATATATATATATATATATATATATATATATATATATATATATATATATATATATAATTACAGGTAGCTACAAAATACTTATCATTCATACATATGAATGATATGTATTTTGTAGCTACCTGTGATAATTTCCTATCTTAACAGTTAGTCTTTAAGATGATACTTTAGTAATGGCTCTGATAAAAAACAAAAGCAACAGATTCCAATTATACATATGAGACAATACCAGGCACTTACAATAAAATAAAAGTGATACGTATGATCAATATTTTTCACATTGTTTTATATAGTCTCCAAAATTATTTAAAACACTAAGTTAGCAAAAGTTACAACATAAAGGAACAGATTATTGAGGGTTTTATTTAAATGCAAAAAGGAAATATCTAGTTTATTTGTGAATAAACTCAATACGATTTTAATAAACTGAACTAGGTTCAGATGCTACTAGAAGACAATCCTAATTCAACACATGGATATAGTTAAGAACTTTGTTTTCTTTTTATAATAGTCATGTTTTTCCTCCAAGAAGAGTTAGGCACAAGCTCTAATATTCCTGATTCAGCATTTAGATCTTGTGTGTGCCTAAGATTGATTGCAACCAAAATGGACATGCATAGGATCAAAGGTGAAGTGAGATATAAGAAGATGTGCTGATTGAGACATTTCAATCTATCTCATTCCTAAGAAAAATCAGAGTCATGATATATGGAGGAGATTCATTTAGAAAAAAAATATTATGTTAAATTCACAGAGGTAAAAATCTATGTGCATAATTCTTTATGTAATCATTTGATATTTCAAAATATCAGAAAATGTAGAGCTCTCCTTATGACAATATTTAGCTGACATAACTGATTTTGACATTGTCTTACACTTCTCAGGTTGCATACGAAGAGATTTTTTTCATGTACCTTAAGGGATAGCTGAAGCAGGTTCTGAAACGAAACTAATTGGCAAGCACTTTAAGAAGCACTTGCTCAGGAGCATGTAAATTGCAGTGTTTTAGAATGCCTTACACAATGCCGAAACAATTGGGGGTATCATGGCAAGAAGCTAAATCTCAGTGGAGCCTTTTAAAAATGTTTTAACATCCAAGGATTTCCAATCCATGTGGAAAAGTGGATTCCATTTCCTAAAGACAGCATAATAAGTGTGCGAGCATTAGAACAGAGAGTCTTGTGTAGCTCAGCTGGTTCTGCCTGAAACTTATTACTGTATAAATTGAAAATGACTGTATGCATTTTACAAAAGCAGTGTGTTGTCCTGAAGGAGCATCTTCCGTCAGCTGCATGGGGTTAGGAAGTTCATTTCCGTGGGTTAGCAGTGGTTTCTGAGGCAAGGATTTATAAAGTGCATGCTGCATCATTACAAAGCAGTAGAAGGTGGCTCGGAAAGAAAAAACGCAATGAATATAGTTCTCAAGGATCTGTTTAGATAAACAAGGCATGAATATATGAGCAAGATGAAGAACAGTGGAGCACACAAACCTAGAATAACTTGCCCTGGCTGTGACCTTAGTGCTGGAGAAAGTCAAGGCGAAGGAGAGCGATGTAAGGCTCAACAAGTGAGAAGAGGTTCCTGGGGAAGACAAACCTTAACTGACCACTCTGTGGAGTTAATGCGGGATGTTGATGGTCTGAGGAGAGAAAGAAGAAACTCCAGTCAGAGAAGGGTGAAGAAACTAACAGTCAGTTTATTCATTCAAAAACAGTGAATGATGCCTATGCGCCAAAAGTAGTGCTCAGTACTCAAAAGACAGCAGTGAACAAAGAAATAAACAATGACTTCCCTCATAGTTTACATTCCATAAAAATAAGTAAACTGAGTGGTTTGTTCAATGATAATAAGAGTTATGGGGGTGGGGGGAATAAAGCAGAAAAGATGATGTGAGGCTATTGTGGAAACAACTTTAAGTAAGGTGATTTGGGAAAGTCTCATTTAGAATGTGACATCTCATTGCTTCTCGGCCTTTTGGCTAAGATCAAGTGTAGAATGTGACATCTGAGTAATGTCTGAGGCAGTAAAGGAGCAGATCATATGGAATTAAGAACAGAGTATTGAGGCAATAATTGGGTGCAGAGGCAAAATCATACTTTCTATGTTTGAAGAAGGGTGGGCAGGGAAATGTGGCTGGAGCAGGATGACCAAATGGGAGAACTAGAGGGGATGAGACGAGATAAGTGACACAAGCCAGTCCTTTGGGACTACATGGATTACTTTAAGGATGCTGATTTTTACTCTGAGTGAGATAGGGAGGTAATGGAGAGTTAAAGTAGAGAAATAATATGAACCGGTTCGGGTTTAACAGGATTACTTGATGATGTGCTGAGAATAGATGATGGGGCAAAAATAGAAAGAAACCTTGGAAGGAAGTCAGCAGTGTTGGTAATCCAGGAGATAGAAAATGGTGGCTTCGACCACAGAGCTAGTATTGAAGCTTGTGAAAAGTGGTCATATTTTGTAGGTGGAAGTAACAGATTTTGACGATAGGTTAAAAGTGTGGTGAGAAGGAGGAAGGGAATGAGAGAGGGGAAGAAAGAAAGGAGGAGAGAATATGAATGAAAATAAATTCTGAGCAAGTGGAAGGAAGGGGTTGCCAGTACTGAAATGGGTAAGAATGTACGTTTGAGGCAAAGATCCAGTGCTCAGTTTATGGCAAGTTGATGACACCTATTCCACAGTCAAGTAGAGATGTGATGTGTATGATGTTAGAGTAGAGGAAGAGTCACAGGAGGGGAATAAAACCTGGCAATCATAAGTGCACATTGTATTTAAATCCTTGAGATTGCATGATGTCATCAAGGGACTGAGTGTAGGAAATAAAGAGATTTGAGGCATAAATTTTAGGGCTCTGACACTGAAGAGATGAGAAAGTGGTATGTGAGGCTGAAAGCAAGCAGCTAGTTATACAAAGAGTAAAGCCAAGAGGGTAGGATGTCCTGGAAGCCAAGTGAAGAAACTATTTCAAGAAGTAAAGGGTGATCAACCATGCCCAGTGTTACTAATTGGTTAAGTAAGGTGAGGACTGAGATTTAGCTACATAGAGTTTTTGGTAGCTGAAAGCTTTGGCAAATTCTGATATTATAAATGTAGTCATCATTTTCCTGTCACATCTCCCCTCAGGTACAATATGGTTTCATCACTTGGTGTTTTATGTTTCTTTTTTAAAATATATCTTTTTATTGATTTCAGAAAGGAAGGGAGAGAGAGATCGAAACATCAATGATGAGAATCATTGACTGGCTGCCTCCTGCATGCCCCACAAAGGCGATCAAGCCTGGGCATGTGCACCATGACCTCCCAGCTCATAGGTCAATGCCCAACCGCTGAGCAGCACTGGCTGGGCCCATATGGTTTCAAGACCAATTACAAAGTAGTCTTGGGTTTCTGGTGGTTTAAAAATACGTTTAGCAATTCTTTGATACATTCTCCTCCAAAAGATGAAGCTTAATACCCTCTCTCTTAACTGGGGACACTAAACCTAATGACTTGCTTCGAATGTATGTGACAGAAGTGGAAGCATGTGAGGTCAATACAATATTGTGACTTCCTCCTGGAATTGACTCCAACCTCATGAGATACTGTGAGCCAGAAACACACAGTTAAAGCCATTTCCAAATGTATGACTCACAGAAACTGTGAGATAATAAATGTTTATTGTTTTAAGTTTTGGGATATCTTGTTATGTGGCAATAGATAACTAATTTAGATTTTAGTAGTACCTGGAAATGAGCTGCTGCCATAACAGATACCCCAAAATTAGGAGTGACTGGAACTAAATAATGTGCAGAAGGAAGGAAGACTTTGAAGAAAGGGTAGGTGAAAGCTTATGTACCTTGAACTGTTAGTAAATGTTGGGGCTTTTTAGAGAGTGTCAGTGAGGCTCAAAGGAAAGTGAAAACTATTTCATTAGAGATTGGAAGGAAGGGCTCCTTGTTATATAGTGCCAGGCAGATTCATAGCACTGTAATCTGCAATAATAGTGACTTCATGAGCTGAGTGAATGAGCTAAGGTAATTTCTACATGGAATGCTGAAGGTGCTACTTGGTTTCTTTCTACTTATAGTAAAATGTGAGGAGACAGGTAAGCTTATAGAAGGTCTGCTAAACAAAAAGAAGCTAGTGTTTTTGGCTTTAAAATTTACTAGCCTCGCCCTAGCCGGTTTGGCTCAGTGGCTAGAGCGTCGGCCTTGCAGACCCAAGGGTCCCAAGTTCGATTTTGGTTAAGGGCATGTACCTTGGTTGCGGGTACATACCCAGTGGGGAGTGTGCAGAAGGCAGCTGATCGATGTTTCTGACTCTCTATCCCTCTCCCTTCCTCTCTGTAAAAAATCAATAAAATATATATTTTTAAAAAATTACTAGGCTCTGAAGATAGTGAAAAATGATAAATTAAGAAATAGTCTCTGTAAAAATCAAGTTCTCTGCCAGGTCTAACAATGAAGCTGAGGGTGTGGCTATAAAATCTCTTATTAAGGCTTCATAAGAATCAATGGTGCAGCTTCAGAATACCATTTAGTCAGAAAAAAAGGGCTCTCTGCAGATCCGTGTGTCTCAGAGCTCCCCTCAATTAAACAGTATTGCTTTAAGAAGCTTAAGGATATTGTCCCCCAGCAGAACCCCACACAGAGAAGAGCTTATCTTGATTTATATGTGTAGATTCATCTAATGAACTGGAGCCCAATAACATTCGCAAGAGACCCACAAAGTTTTAGAAAAAGAATTACATCAGCAGAAACACTGTTAGGTTCAACTGAGAGGGTCAGAGATAGGACTAAATAAAAAGAGGCCTTTGGACACCCACCTCATTCCACTGACAGGAACTGGGCTCAGAAAATTACCGAATTTTCATGTACCTTTCATAAAACACGTGTTATCTTTCATGTTAACTTTCTTTATAAAAGGAAGGATGAATCAAAAGGCCAAAACAAGGAAGGGACCAAGAACTATGAAGAATTATTTCCAGGCCTTGAGTCCTAATCAAGAAACTGCCAACGTATGCTAGATTGGATTTCAGACTTGGTACAGATCAGTGATTCCAGTGTATCTTCCATGTTCATAGCCATTATCTTGTGCCTATCCTGCCATTGAATAAAGGGCATGGGGAGGAAGCAATAACGTGTCTCTTTAGTTCATAGGTCTTTAGGTCAAGAGGAATTGTACTCAAGGGTCTATACCTAAGGAACTCCATCTGAGAGGCTTAATTCATGCCTCAGTGTCATTTAGAAGACAACATTCTCGATTTCAAGCTAATACTGGGGTTCTTATATGAGGGTGGAGTGAATATATTTTACATATGGGAAAAATATAAATAAATTGTGACCAGAGTAAAAATTGCAATGGTTTTAAAATATGTCTAGAAATTCTTGATACATCTCTTTTCAAGATGCAGAGCTTAATATTCCTCCTCTTGAGTGTGGGCGGACCTCATCTCTAATGAGCAGTTAGGTGGAAATCACAGAGCGAGACTTCTGTGATGAGGACATAAAAGGCATTGTAGCTTCCTCCTTTCACTAACTCTTGGATTGCTTGCCTGGGGAAAGCCAACTACCATATCACAAGGACACTCAAGCAACTTTATGGAGTGAGAACTGAGGCCACCAGGCAAATATCATGGAGTGAGCTTGGAAGCAGATCATCCAGCGCTAGACAAAACACAGAAGCCCAACTGACATTTTCATTTCCACCTCATGAGAGACCTTGAGCCAGAAACACTCATAGTCATAATCCATTGAAACTATCCTATATAATAACACCCTAATAAGCAAATTGACCAAACGGTGGAACGGTGGGTTGCTATGATGCCCACTGACCACCAGGGGGCAGATGCTCAATGCAAGAGCTGCCCCCTGGTGGTCAGTGCACTCCCACAGGGGGTGCGCCACTCAGCCAGAAGTTAGGCTCACAGCTGGCGAGCGTAGCAGCCATGGTGGTAGCCTCTCCCTGCCTCTGTGGCAGCACTAAGGACCTCTCAGGGGATGTCGAGCAGGCCTAAGCTGGCAGGTGGACATTCCTCAAGGGGTCCCGGACTGCAAGAGGGCGCAGACTGGGCTGAGGGACCCCGTCCTCCTCAGTGCACGAATGTTGTGTACCAGGCCTCTATTGAGATATAAATGTTTGTTGTTTTATGCCACGAAGTTTTGGGGCAAATTGCTATGCACTGATAGGTAACCAATGTAAAGATAATCATCCTCTAGCTGAATCACTGACAACCAAGCCCCTATGCTGCTGTTACTTTTATCTTGTGCCAACTCTCATCATGCTGATCTAGAGAAAAGTTATTCCTCTTCACCTGTGCTATAGTCCATGCACAGGCCCTCTAGGAAGCTAACACAGTTTGATCCTGAGGGACAAAGCTGGAAGATAGTCTGGGAGACAACAACCCTGAAGCACTCAGCATCTTTCTACACTCTGACTACTAACCACTGCCTCAGAGGTGTCTGTATACAGTTTCCCTCTGAGTAATCCAACTAAGTTTATACACATGTATATCAATACAACTATGATGGTAGAGATAGACTATTTAAGATTAAGAACTTAAAAAGTAGATAGTGATATGATCTGAAATACCTTACCAGATGATTTTTTTAAAAGTACACAAAGTTTAGCATTACCATGAGTGGTTATTATAATGATACTAGAGGCCCGGTGCACAAAATTTGTGCATGGGGGCGGGGGTGTCCCTCAGCCCAGCCTGCACCCTCTCCAATCTGGGACCCCTTGGGGGATGTCCGACTGCCTGTTTAAGCCCGATCCCACGGGGCAGTCAGACATCCCTCTCACAATCCAGGATTGCTGACTCCCAACCACTCACCTGCCTGCCTGCCTGATTGCCCCTAACCACTCCCCTGCCAGCTCAATTGATGCCTAACTGCTCCCTTGCTGGCCCAATTGACCCTAACTGCCCTCCCCTGGAGGTCTGTCATCCCTAACTGTCCTCCCCTGCAGGCCTGGTTGCCCCAACTGCCCTCCCCTGCCAGCCTCTTTGTCCCTAACTGCTTCCCCCTGCAGGCCTGGTCCCCCACAACTGCCCTCCCCTGCAGGCCTGATCGCCCCCAACTGCCGTCCCCTGCTGGCCATCTCGTAGCAGCCATCTTTGACCACATGGGGGCAGCCATCTTGTATGTTGGAGTGATGGTCAATTTGCATATTTCTCTTTTATTAGATAGGATAACATGTCCTTTCTCAATAGAAACTACCCTGAAGGGATCAGTAGGATGATAGGTACACAGAGTTTCTAGATATTACTTTAATACAGTCTCCAAGCAATAAGAGTAAAATAACCTCTTAATTCTCCCAGGCAAAATGTCCCAAAACAAATCCTTACACATACGTTGTTAAACTTTGAGCCATTTGACTTTGCTACCCTCACCAGTAAGGATTATGCTATGGGTTGAAATTTTGCCACAAGAAGTCACCTGTGGAGGCTGCCCAAAGTTTGTGAGGTGGCTTGGCATGAAAAACCTGTTCAGTATAAATGGTCTACACTAGACTGTGACGAAACTTTCTAAATGAGGATCAAATTTTACCCGTTATTTCTGAAACGAAGAAAGATGATAGAGTACTAAAGAAAGGCACAGGTTCAGAAAGGGAGCTGAAAGAGGAATCATGGTTTATGTTGACGAGCACATGGTAACTGCAGAGTAGAAGCAGAGCACAGAAAGCAGAGTGGAGAAAGATAGCTTGTTAGACTCTGTGGGGATACTGGGGCTTCAGGGGTGTCTGAAAGCTCCAGTTCTCTACAGGGCTCCATTGCATTACCCTTGAGATTGATTACCCTCCTTTGTTACTTCCTATGTGTCTTTACACTAAACTCCTATCACAGAGAGAACCTGATTATTTGGTTCTTTTAAATGACATGAGTTAAGCCCAGCAGTGTCAGTTCTTAGGGCCCGTTATTAACCTCATTATGTCAAGTTGGTACTCACATGTGCTTCCTCAGGTTCTCATAAAAATGATCCTTGCTAACTAATCTTCTCTACCTCCACGTCTAAATAATAACAATGGATGCCATTTCTTGAGTGAGGCATTGTTTTTAGCATATATCATCCCCATTTCTTATAGTGACCTGAGAGGTTTAATCACTAAGTCAACAAATATTTATTTTAGGATTTCTGATCATCATTTTAAAAATGGAGAAATTGAAGCTCAAAAAGATTAAGAAGTGCCCCAAGGTTACACAGGTATTAACAGGCAGAGCTCAGATTCAAACCAATCATTATCTGGCTCCAAGGTTCCACTGACTAATCCAATGGTTTTCAATCCCACCTCCAAATGAGATTCGTTCAACTAGTAAACACTGAGCCACTGATATGTGCCAGTCACTGCAGAGTAATCATGAATAAAACATCCTAAAAGATGAAGACAGAACAAATACATTGTCTACCTGAGGGGCTCAAAAACAAAGATTCTTGGGTGTTAGCTCCAACAACCATGCTGTTGAAGGTCAGGGGCTTGGACTGTGGAATCTATATTTTTAACAAGGACCTCAAGTAGCCTTTTGATACTTAGTCTTGTCTTGAGTCCACTGTACTAGAGAATTCTGACTCCTTCATTACATATTTCAATTCTTTATGATTATGCTGTTTAATCCTCATTCTTAAATACATCTTACATAGTGTTTTCTTATTTTTTTAGGAGAAACAGTAAGATTCTCTTAAAATTTGAGATTAATCCTTTGTAGTGCAATGTATGCTGATTAATAATAGGAATCTTGCAATGCACATATTTCTAAATATCTGATTAGGATTAGAGAGAAACTTAGAGAGCCTTATAAATCCACTAGCAGGAAAATCACTGATTTTAAAAGTTCAATCATGGGGTTTTTTTATTAAAGAACCTCTATTCAAGTAGTTGATTACTACTTTATAAGTTTGATTTTTATAGGCACAACACTTAAAGAAGAAGTAATGAGATTTGGAGACCTGACCTTTGAAACTTTAAATCTCAAGAAAGGGCATGAAAGGAGGGAAGAGAGGGGTTTGAATACACTGACTGGGATGGAAGGCTTATTGGTGGGAGGGAAAAGGAGGGGAGTAGGACAAATGGGAACATTTGTTAGAGGCCAGCAGATGCTGACATGTGCTTTGATTTAATATGGGAAGTAAGAGGAAGGTATTTTATTCTGAACTAGGAAAGAGGAAATAGGCAATTAGAGCACATGGCTGGTCTGGAGAGAGGAATAGCAACTGCCAAATTAATTCATTTGCTCAGGGAATAAGGGACTGCTGGTGTGTCTCTGGCTCTAAGAAGGGCTTGCTTTGTTGTAAAGAGATAATTTGAAGGCACAGAGTTGAAGACATGAGTCTTTAGAATAACCTCACCCATCCTCTACTATCATTCCCTAAATGTCATGGGTCTCCAGACTTCCCTGAATGGTCTGGTAGTATAGAAATGTGCGTAGCCCATTTTAATTATGACCTGTTTATGAAGTATTACATCAAGATGCTCAAATTATGCCAGCACCATGGAAAGAATATTCTTAAACCCAGGTACTAAAAGACAAGCTGACTTTCTCATTGTTTTCCTACCCATCAGCCAGGACTCTAGTGTACATGTTGAATAATAACTATGCAAGAAATTACCAGCATGAGTTAGCCTTATTACAGATGAACAGTTCATCACTAATGTATTTAACTGAAGTTCTTGTTCTAATGAATTAACCACACTTAAGAGGCCTGCAGCTAAGAAGTTGCTTGGGGAAAATGGCTTGGATACAAATACCATTTGTAATCACCCCTTTAAAAAAACTGAATACTTGTGCAATATTTAAATCAAGGATCTTTTCTAATTCCACTGTCAGAATATCTTAAAGTAATGTAAACAATTGGTGTTAAAAAACACCACCACACAGCAATATGCAAGGCATGCAGATGACCACTGGGGATAAGTAAAAACTAATATAAAAGGTCTCTATGATTGGTATTTTTCCCCTCTTTATTTTATAAATGCTGAATTCCTATGCAGCTTAATTAATTACTTTACCAAAGAAAATTCCAGCTGATGACTATTCCTATGAGGTACAAAATCATATTGTAGACCAGCTATAAATCCTGTGAAGTCAAACCACCATTATTTGATTTATTCACAGTTTGCAGAAAGCAGATACACATGTCTGAGCGACTCTTAGGAGTTAATAGCAAAAGTACCATGAGATCATCTAGTATGCAGTTCATCACGTAGTGATTTGAGCAGCATTTGGGAGCCTCATGTCAACTCTTTGAAGGAGAGCCTATAAATAAACACTGCTTAAAGTGCTTTACCTATGAGCTAACAATGTCAATAATGTCTAGAGAGAGCCAAGGTCCCTCTAAGAATCCATAACTTCCTTTGGTCAGTGAGCACAAAGAG
Organism: Myotis daubentonii; assembly: GCF_963259705.1. Taxonomy (NCBI): domain Eukaryota; kingdom Metazoa; phylum Chordata; class Mammalia; order Chiroptera; family Vespertilionidae; genus Myotis; species Myotis daubentonii. Next base: position 200,868,103 of record NC_081841.1, on the reverse strand, counting down.
TTCTGGTTTCAAGAGGGCTCAAAAAGCTATACTGTAGGTCCTCGGGTTACATCGGAGATCCGGTCCTATGGCATGACCGTAAGTCGGAACCCACCTACATAAGCACCTACGTCACTCACATGGAGCACATACATAGCAGTAATGAAGTGGAACAGTAAAAAACAAATTAAAAGAAAGCTAACAATTCCTGACCTTTACTTGTGGTAAATAAATAATAAAAAAAGCACATATGTACATACGTCGAAATGACGGAACTTTTTTCTTTTATATAAGTAAATGGGAGATGGTGACGTAACCACGAAATGATGTACATCAAGTACTACGTAACTCGAGGACTGTCTGTACTCACCTTGAGTGTGAAAAAGACCCACTGTCAATGACTCTGAAGTTTTAATAAGATTCAGAAACACAGATGCTATTCAAAAGTGTCCAAGACCTTAACAGAACAATTTGAATGTCAGGATGTTAAGAGAGATGCCTGGAAACTGGATGGAGTCCAGAAATAAAAACAAGAGAGAAGACTGAATGGTAGGGAAAAATAATAGTTCTTGGTTAAGTCTAAAGGAATTGGTATTTCTTTTTTTTTATTCTGAAGGAGATGGGAGCTGAAAAAGTTCTTTAAAAATCATTTTCCTTTTCATGACAAAATGTTAGAAAGGTAGATTGAGAGAGAAGTTGTATGATGGAGTTCATAATACATGAGTTTAGATAGAGCATAAGGAAAATATGCTCTCTGCTTTGAAAGGTTTTCAAATGCAGAAAAAGGTCACAGGGAGTAAGAAAGTGCCCTTTTTTATTGTCTAAAGTTTTACATGTCTCCTTTTTCCCGGCTTGACCCCACCCCCCAGCCATTCCCACCCCGGCAAGCCCCCACCGCCCCAGCGTCTGTGTCCATTGGTTATGCTAATATACATGTATATAAGTCCTTTGGTTGCTCTCTAAGGCCCCCCGCCCGCCATTTGTCTCTGGATCTATTCTTGTTCATCCAATTATGTTGATCATTATATCCCACATATGAGTGAGATCGTGTGATATTTATCTTCCACCCACTGGCTTATTTTGCTTAGCATAATGCTTTTCAGTTTCATCCATGTTGTTGCAAATGGTAAAAGTTCCTTCTTCTTTATAGCAGCATAGTATTCCATTGTGTAGATGTATCATGGCTTTTTAATCCACTCATCTGCTGATGGACACTTAGGCTGTTTCCAAATCTTAGCTGTTGTAAATTGTGCTGCTATGAACATAGGGGTGCATATATCCTTTCTGACTGGTGTTTCTGGTTTCTTGGGATATATTCCCAGAAGTGGGATCACTGGGTCAAATGGAAGTTCCATTTATAGTTTTTTTGAGGAAACTCCATACTGTTCTCCACAGTGGCTGCACCAGTCTGCATTCCCACCAGCAGTGCATGAGGGTTCCTTTTTCTTCTGCATTCTCGCCAGGACTTGTCATTTGTTGATGATAGCCATTCTCAGGTGTGAGATGGTACCATATTGTTGTTTTTATTTGCATCTCTCGGATGATTAGTGACTTTGAGCTTGTTTTCATATGTCTCTTGGCCTTCTTCATGTCCTCTTTCAAAAAGTATCTATTTAGGTCCATTGCCCATTTTTTGATTGGGTTGTTTATCTTTCTTTTGTTAAAGTGTATGAGTGCCCTGTAAATATTGGACATTAAACCCTTATCGGAGATAACATTGGCAAATATGTTCTCCCATGCAGTGGGCTTTCTTGGTGTTTTGTTGGTTTCTTTTGCTGTACAGAAGCTTTTTATTTTGATGTAGTCCCATTTGCTTATTTTCTTTTTAGTTTCCCTTGCCCTAGGAGCTGTATCACTGAAGATACTGCTTCGGCATATGTCTGGGATTTTGCTGCCTGTGGATTCCTCTAATATTTTTATGGTTTCCTATCTTACATTTAAGTCCTTTATCCATTTGAGTTTATTTTTGTAAGTTGGTGGTCTAGTTTCATTTTTTTGCATGTATCTGTCCAATTTTCCCAACACCATTTATTGAAGAGACTGTCTTGACTCCATTGTATGTTCTTGCCTCCTTTGTCAAATATTAATTGAGCCTGGTGGTTTGAGTCGATTTCTGGGTTCTCTATTCTATTCCATTGGTCTATATGTCTGTTCTTGTGCCAGTACCAGGCAGTTTTGAGAACAGTGGCTTTGTAATACAGATTGATATCTGGTATTGAGATCCCTCCTACTTTGTTCTTCTTTCTCAGGATTGCTGCAGCTATTCAGGGTCTTTTTTAATTCCAGGTGAATTTTTGGAGAGTTTGTTCTAGGTCTGTAAAACATGCTGTTGATATTTTAATGGGGAATGCATTGAATCTCTAGATTGCTTTGGGTAGTATGGACATTTTAACGATGTTGATTCTACCAATCCAATAGATGTACTTCCATCTATTTATGTCTTCCTCTCTCTCTTTTTTTACAGTGTCCTGTAGTTTTCATAATACAGGTCTTTTACCTCCTTGGTTAAGTTTATTCCTAGGTATCTTAATTTTTTTGGTGCGATGGTAAATGGGATTTTTCTTTAGTCTTTCTTTCTGAAGTTCACTATTTGTGTATAAAAATGCTATAGATTTCTTCGTGTTAATTTTGTATCCTGCTACATTGCAGAATTCATTTATTAAGTCTTATAATTTTTTGGTGGGTTTTTAGGGTTCTCTATGGACAGTATCATGTCATCTGCGAATAATGACAGTTTCATGTCTTGTTTTCCAATTTGGATACCATTTATTTCTTCTTCTTGTCTAATTGCTATGGCTAGCACTTCCAGGGCTATGTTGAACAGGAGTGGTGAAAGTAGGCATCCCTGTCTCATTCCTGTTCTTAGGTGAAATGGTTTTAGTTTTTTCCCATTGATTATGATGTTGGCTATAGGTCTGTCATATAAGGCTTTTATTATGTTGAGGTATGATCCCTCTATTCCCATTTTGCTGAGGGATTTTATCAATAAAGGGTGTTGGATTTTGTCAAATGCTTTTTCTACATCAATTGATATGACTATGTGATTTTTATCTCCCAATTTGTTTATGTGACATATCATGTTTATTGATTTGCGGATATTGTACCATTCTTGCATCCCCAGGATAAATCCTACTTGGTCGTGGTGTATGATCTTTCTGATGTAATGCTGGATCTGAATTGCTAGAATTTTGTTTAGGTATTTGGCATCTATGTTCATGAGGGATATTGGCCTGTAATACTCTTTCATTGTCTTGTCTTTACCTGGTGTTGGTATTAGGGTAATGTTGGCTTCATAGAATGAGCTTGGAAGTGTTCCTTCCTCTTGAATTTTTTGGAATAGTCTGAGGAGGATAGATTTTAGTTCTTCTTTGAATGTTTGGTAAAACTCCCCTGCGAAGCTGTCTGGCCCTGGGATTTTGTTTGATGGAAGCTTTTTGATGACTGCTTCAATTTCCTCCATTCGGTATCGGCCTATTGAACTTTTTAGATTCTTCCTGATTGAGTTTTGGAAGGTTGTATTTTTCTAAGAATATGTCCATTTCCTCTAAGTTGTCTGGTTTGTTGTAATAGAGTTGTTCATAGTATTTTTTTACAATCCTTTGTAATTCTGTGGGGTCTGTTGTTATTTCGCCTCTTTCATTTCTGATTTTGTTTATTTGGGTCCTCTCTCTGCTTCTTGGCGAGCCTGACTAGAGGTTCATCAATCTTGTTTATCCTTTCAAAGAACCAGCTCTTGGTTTCATTGATCTTTTGTATTGTTTTTTGTTTGTTTGTTTGTTGTTTTTTTGTTTGTTTGTTTTGGTCTCCATGTCAGAAAATGCCTTTTTCTTGCTTGAAAAATCATTAGTCTCAGAGGCTGGTCTTGCTCTCACTGAGCCATCTCCACAATTAACTTTTGGTTTCATTTCAGTCTTGGTACAATTTCCCTCCAACACTTAATTCATGGTGCCTTCCTGTGACTTATTGATTGTTAACCTTTTTTTCTTTCCTACTCTTGTCTGGGGGGAGGGGGGGAAGGGCGTATTTTTTTCTACTAATTTTTCATCTGCTTAACAGGTTCAAAACATCTGATGTAGCTTTATGAAGTATGGAACTCTGAAATTCTGCATAGCTATTTTAGCTCAGTACAATTTATACATTTCTGAACACCAACTTCATTGGTTTCACATAGTGTGGAGTAGCAAAGAAGTATCTTTAACTTACTAGCCAACTAAATTTCCTCTCTGACTACTCTCGCAACACAGTTGAATACACAGATTGTAAACATATTAGTGGTTAATTCTGCCTGCCCCACATAATTGAATTCTCACCAGGTAAAGGACTTTTGACAAGATCATTATACTATAATGTAATTAGTCAAGGAGCTTTTATAAGAGGGGAAGGAAAGGGATTAATTTATCTCTTTGACTGTATGAAAGGTATGCCATGATCACTCTGAATAAAGGATATATGTTTATAAAACATTTCTTGAATGAAATGGACTGTGCTTTAAAAGTAGTGTCTTAAATATACAAATTATTCTCAAATTACTCTCAAATCACACATCTTGGTGAAAAGTTTATATTGGCTATTATCCTAATCCTACCAGTGAGTCACCAGAGCATTATGAGTTCAATAAAGACATTTTCCCCATATTAAATTGTTAATTAACTCCACATTTCCTTTGCCAATAATCATGAGCCACAGAAGTCAAGAATATATGCCTACCATTGAAAAATCACTCTGTAGCAATAGCTCAAGTGTAATTCCATAAATAATGAATCAAATACTCCCATGTATCTCCTTTACCTTATTGAATCATTGTACACTTTAAATTGCTGTGTGGTGTGTTTAACAGATCTTTAACCATGTCCCAAAGTATTAGTCATAATTTAGTCTGAAACACTTAGCAATTTCATAAAGTTTTGCATTCTGGCTCTAAAGTGAACCTTTAGAACAGAACTGAAATGTTAAATGTGTTTTATGTAAGTAGAAGTGATGTGAATTCATACATTACTAAACATTTTTATACGCTTTTCCATTTAACCATTAATGCTTTCTTCTTGCATGGTCATTAATTTTCGTTGTAGCCAACAGATACGAAGCCCTTCCTGCTCACTTGCAATGAAGCCAACAGATATGATAGAATAAAAAACAGAAGAAGCTTTAATCCAGATCTATTGGGTGCCCTGGAATGGCTAAATGTTACTGTTAATAATTTTGCAGGGGTAGAACTCAAAATGTGGAGGAAACTGCACTATTACTGCTTGCTAGCTAGGCAAGCTCTCCCATACTCCTTTGGAGGGATAAATTATTTTAGGGAAGAGGGTAAATGCCAGAAGCCATCATGAAGTCATGTGTCTACCAAGCAGCCACCAAGATGATTCTTCCTCTCCTTCCCTTGCCCCCGTTTCCCTTTCTACCACTTTATTTTCATTCTCAGCCTCAGATTCCTCACCAACTTCACATCATTTACTCCCTTCCTCACCCAGCTTCTTTTTCTGAAGTGTTGACTGTTAGCAGATCCAGCCCCTCTGGCTGGACACGCCTGCTCCTTTCGTTTCTGCTCCATGCAGATAAATTGGCTAAGACAGCGGTTCTCAACCTGTGGGTCTCGACCCCTTTGGGGGTCGAATGAGCCTTTCACAGGGGTCACCTAAGACCATCGGAAAACACATATTTAATTACATATTGTTTTTGTGATTAATCACTCTGCTTTAATTATGTTCAATTTGTAATAATGAAAATACATCCTGCATATCGGATATTTACATTACGATTCATAACAGTAGCAACATTACAGTTATGAAGTAGCAACGAAAATAATTTAATGGTTGGGGGTCACCACAACATGAGGAACTGTATTAAAGGGTTGCGGCATTAGGAAGGTTGAGAACCACTGGACTAAGAGGAGTAGGAGTAATGAGAAGTGTGACTGAGATCCATCCTATTGTTCTGTATCCATCTACTGCACAGCTTGCTCCTCGTGCTCTAATTTACAATTTTAAATTAGAAAACATGTCATGTTTATCTTTGTGAATAAAAGTTAAGGTAAAAATAAATATTTGGAAGCTTTTTATATAGAACTATACACAAGTTTATAAAAACACTATAGTGTACTAACAGGTGGTAGATTTAACTTAGTATATTTGCTTTCTACTGCTGCATAACTTGTATTTATTATCTCACTGTTTTCATGGGTAATGAGTCTTGGCCTTTCTTAGCTGGGTCCTCTGTTCAAGATCTCACAAGGCTACAATCAAGGGTGCTTTCTGTGCCTTGGGTTCTCTTCCAAGCTCACGTGGTGGTTGGCAGAATTCATTTCCTTGTGATTGTAGGAATGAGATCCTTAGCTCCTAAAGGCTCTTCCCCCACCCATTGGAAATAAACGACATGCTCTTGGATTTTTAATGGCCAGCAGGAGAGCATTTCTTTGGCTTTTTCCATCACTGACCTCCAGACTTTCTTTTAATGACTCATCTGAAAAAGCCAGGCTCACCTCAAATATTCTCCTTCTTGATAAACCAAAATTTAACTGATTTAGGGATTTTAATTATACCTTCAAAAGGCCCTCATCTATGCCACATACATAACAAAATCATGGGAATGAAACCCCCTCACCTTCGCATGTTGTATGGGTCAGATACAAGTTATAGGTCCCATCCACATTCAACCCCACATCACTCTATGAGGATTAGGGTCTGTAGAGGTAATTTTAGAATTCTTCCAACCACAAGTAGGAATCAACAAGTTCAATAATTCTCTTATTTTTTTCCTAGCCATCCCTGTAGTAATTGCATCTTTCAAAAAAGCCTTATAAATTATATCTACCTTTCACATCACCAAGACTGATTTCAATGCCAATTTTCGTAATCACTCCAACTATTCTCACATTTATTTTACTCACTCAATTCTGAAGATATTTTTTGCCTGAGCACCACTGAAGCTGTGCACTTTGCTTTGTCCTAATCCTCATCACCAAGCTGAAACGAGAACTGAATCAAAAACCTGAAATGCAACTATCGCACTCTTTTACCTCAGACTCTTATCAATCATGCTCACGTCCTCACTGATACCTACTCTTAAACTGCAGAGGCAAGGGCCCCATGACTGTTGACTGTTTTCCAGATTATCAGCTGTCTCTTGACTCTCATCTGACTTATCTCCCTAACTTGTCTAAACTACTTAGTTTATTACCTCAATCAAGTTCTCACTAACATCCTCAATTACCTTGAAACCCAGTATTTCCACCTTCCCTTCCCTTCATAACCCCAGCCTTATATTCTCTTCAAACCCCTAGGTTGTTTAGCACTGGTGGAAAAAGCAACCAAATGTGTCTTTTCAAGTCATTACACGCTCAGTAGGGAGGGCTCTTAATTACCTTACAGTTTTAACTTTTATTTGTTCTCTCTCCCACTCCTCTGAGACTCTGTCTTTAAACCTCTTATCCAAATTATATGTCTTTTCTTCTAGGTGAGTATCCTATATTTCACACACAAATCGGAAGCTTTCAGGGAGAAACAGCCCGATCTTTTGACCACCTACAAAATGTATCCTTAAATGTACTTATTCCCTTCCATGTCCCTTAAGAGAATCCACTATCCTCTTTCTTTTCAATTTAGTCAACTTTCCTTCCTTTCTTAATCCTTACCTTTTTTCATGACTGTCTTATCTACCAAATGAGAATACAACACACCCCCATCTTTTCCTGTTACCATAGCTCTAGTTCATGCTCTTATCATCACTCACTGAACCTATATAAATAACATCCTAATTGGTCTTCCTGTATCTATCACTGCTATAATACTGCATAAAGTAAAATATCATTATGTCATTTCTTAAAGACCTTCAATAATTCCCCTTGGCTTCTAAAACAAAAGTACTTTTTAGCCTTGTATACAGCCCCTGCCAAATACATGTCTGCATTTAATGATCTAGTATTATCTCCTCTCCTCTTATTTTATACTAGAGGCCCAGTGCACAAAAATTTGTGCACTTGGGGGGAAAGGGGGGTCCCTCAGCCCGGCCTGTGCCCTCTCGCAGTCTGAGACCCCTCGGGAGATAACGACCTGCTGGCTTAGGCCTGCTCCCAGGTGGCAGAGGGCAGGCCCAATCCCTAGGTACAGCCCTTGGTCGGGCTCAGAGCAGGGCCCACTGGGGAGTTGGGGCGCCGCCCCATGTCATGCACAGAGCAAGGCGGATCGGGAGGTTGCGATGCCACCCTCAGTCACGCTCAGGGTAGGGCTGATTGGGGGGTTGGGGCACCGCCCCCTGTCACACTCAAGGCAGGGTCAATGGGCAGGTTGCGGCACCACCCCGTCATGCACAGAGCAGGGCCAATCAGGGGGTTGGGGTGCTGCCCCCTGTCACTCACAGAGCAGGGCCCATCAGGGGGGTTGGGGAGCTCCCCCCTGTCACGCACAGAGCAGAGCCCGTGTGTGTGTGTGGGGGGGGGTTGGGGCGCCACACCCTGTCACACACAGAGCAGCGCTGATCAGGGGGTTGGGGCGCCACACCCTGTCACACACAGATCAGGGCCGATCAGGGGGTTGGGGCACCGCAGCCTGTCACACACAGAGCCGCAGGGCAATCGGGGTTGGGGAGCTCCCCCCTATCAGGCACAGAGCAGGGCCGATTAGGGGGTTGGGGCTCCTTCCCCTGTCATGAACAGAGCAGGGCCCATAGGGAGGTTGTGGCCCCACCCCCTATCACACACAGAGCCTCAGGGCGATCAGGGGGTTTGGGCGCTGCCCCCTGTCACGCTGATACCGGTGCTGGGAGGCATATTATCCTTTTACTATATAGGACAGAGGCCTGGTGCATGGGTGGGGGCCGGCTGGTTTGCCCTGAAGGGTCTCCTAGATCAGGGTGGGGGTCCCCACTAGGGTGCCTGGCCAGCCTGGGTGAGGGGATGATGGCTGTTTGCAGCTGGTCACAAATCCTTCAGGGTGGGGGTCCCCACTGGGGTGCCTGGCCAGTCTGGGTGAGGGGCTGAGTGCTGTTTTCAGGCTGGGGGTGACTGAAGCTCCCAACCACTCCTTTTTTTCTTTTTTCTTTTTTTATTCTGGGCCAGCTTTAGCTCTGGCTCCAGCTCTGAGACCTCGGCTGCTGAAAGCAGGTTTCTGGCCTTTGTTTACCTTCTGTATTTGAAACAATGTTGCGATCCTGCTGGCTGAAGCCCAGCTGACTAAAGCAGGTTTCTGGGGTTTTGTTTAGCTTCTATATTTGTAACATAGTTGCTTAGAGTTGCAGCTCAGAGGCCGGCAGCGGCAGGCGGAGAACGTTGGAGTCCTCCGTCACTGAAGCAAGCAAGCCTCATGTTCGCTTTAAGCTGCCTGGCTGCCGGCCGCCATCTTGGCTGGCAGTTAATTTGCATATCGCCTTGATTAGCCAATGGGAAGGGTAGCAGATGTATGGCTAGTTACCATGTTTCTCTTTTATTAGATAGGATTGTTACTACTGAATGATACCTTTCAGCTTAAATTTTGTGAAAGATGGCAGTTTTTCCTCAAAATATGTGTTGCTCACCCTTTTGAAAGCATAGTACTTCCCTGCTTCAGAATGCTGTTTGATCATATAATTTTCTTTAGCCAATAGAATGTGTGTGACAGTGACAATTTCCACTTCAAACCAGAATCTTTAAGAGCTGTTGAATCATGTCACTATTCCCTCTTTTCCCCTCTGCCATTAGTCTGGCATGCTCTAGACAGGACTACTCCTTCAGCTTGGTTCCCTAAATAAAGAGTGTGTAGAGCAAAGCCACAGCCAATTAACAATGAACATTAATGTAAGTGAGAAACTTTTATTATTGCAAGCCATTAAAATGCGTGGGAGTGTTTGTTATTGTAACATAATCTAGAAAAATCTAACATGAAAATTGGTGCCTCCATAAAAACAACGGAACTAAAATATGTAGCTTTGACTTCTAAGCCACATAGTGGGGATTGGTAAATTGAAGAAACATGTTTTATCACTATTCTTCCAGCATCCAATTTGTAAAATCATCCCTTGTAATGGTTCAGAAGGTAAATAATGTGCCTAATAAACCTGTGGCTTTAGGAAAATGAAAAGGAAATAAAGAATACTGGAAACATGATTGCTTTTGGCTCTATTTGACAAAGTACCGAAGGAAAAAGAGCTCAGAAAGGAACTAATCAGTTGACAAAGAATTAAAGGAATACAGAAAATGCAAAAATTATGAGACTTGCAGAGTTTGTAGATGTAATTGACTGCCATTTCTAACTAGTAACATATAAAATCTAGAAGGTCCATAGATACCAAAGGCCAATTAAAACAGCCTATTGCACAGTCCAAATTGTGGGTACTACCAACAAATTATCTGTTAAAAACTCTGAACTGATACAGAGAATGTAGTTCATCTGGGGCCCCAAAGATTTTATGGATAGGAAGCAGGCTTAGAATGATTGTGAGCCTCTTAACAAGGACACATTTCTCCAGTGTCACTTGAAGCGTAGCCACTGATGACAAAGAGAAGATAAAGGAGTCAAGGTTACAGAGGAGTTATTCCTAGGTTTCAGAATTTGGGCAAAAGTAAGCAAAACTCAAGATCTCCAGGCTGGGAACCCCTTACACATATTATTTAAAACTTAACTCAATCCAGAAAGTATTCTTTAAACTCCCATGCTTGGAGAAAAGTCCCTAGAGGCTACTTTTAAGCCTATACAATGATATGAAAATTGTCAGGTATACAAAGACAGAAAAAAATGGTTTTAATCATCATAGTACTCATCCAAAATAACACTGTGCCTGTGAGGGCTTTGTGTTATGTCAACTTGGCTGGGCTGAACTACATTTTCCAGAATTTGCTTTTTTGTATATTTCCTGTTAGGGTGGGCCACCTGGGAGATTCTTGGTGAATTCAGAAGTCAGAAGAGAAGTAGCAGCCATTTTGTAGGTTACATACATTGCTAATCTGCTGACTGATTTTGCTGGCATGAAGTAGCAGCTGGGCCTGGAATTGGTTTTCCTTCCCCTAGATCTTCCCTCAGCTTCTTTGACTCCTGGGCCAGATATGAGTGTGGAGGGTGTGTGTGTAGCTCTGTGATGAAGGGTCTTGACTTCTATAAGATACCTTCATCACCAAGGTAAGAGAAGTAAGAACAAATATGAGATTCAGTCTGTTCTCCTGGGAGTCTAGTTCTCTATATTCATAGAATCACTCTGCTTGTGATCTTCTCTTCCAAATGTCTGTCCTATGGACTTCAAGTTCCAGCATCAGATGCAGAAACAGAATTCTTATAGAGACTCAACTGCTTCCCAAATTGTGTTACCCAATTCCCTAACACACACACACACACATTATATAGATAACAAGGCATATCTTCTACTAGTTCTGCTTCTCTGGTTGAACCCTGAATGATAGATATAGTACCTGAAAAATAGCTACTTATTTGTCAACTTTACTTGAATGCTTAAAAGGCAACTCAAATTCATCAGGGCCTGTAAATTTTTATGGTTTATCCAAACTTAGTCTTCTCAGTGAACAGCTCTACATTCATACTATTCATCCTATTATACCACTTAAAAACAAACAAAGAGATGTCTTCCTTGAAATCTCCTTTTCTTTTGGTCTCCATAAGTAATCCTAAATAATAAAGAGGTAATATGCAAATTGACTGTCACACCCTCACACAAGATGGCCGCCCCCATGTGGTCATAAGATGGCCACCGCAAGATGGCTGGCAGGGGAAGGCAGTTGTGGGCAATCAGGCCAGCAGGTGAGGAAGTGCAGTTTGGGGGGACTGGGCCTGCAGGGGAGAGCAGTTAGGGGCGACCAGGCCTGCAGGGGAGGGCAGTTGGGGGCCATCGGGCCGGCAGGGGAGGGAAGTTGGGGGCGACCAGGTCAGCAAGGGAGCAGTTAGGCAGTGATCAGGCTGGCAGGCAGAAGCGGTTAGGGGCAAGCAGGCAGGCAGGCAGGCGAGCAGTTGGGAGCCAGCAGTCCCGGATTGTGAGAGGGATGTCCAACTGCCGGTTTAGGCCTAAACCGGCAGTCAGACATCCCCTGAGGGGTCCCAGATTGGAGAGGGTGCAGGCTGGGCTGATGGACAGACCGCCTTCCCCCTGCCAGTACACGAATTTCGTGCACAAGGCCTCTAGCCTATAATGAAATCCTATGAGCTATACCTTTTAATTATCTCTCATGTATCTACCATTCTCCATCTCTGGGACCAGTAACTTGTCCTAAGTTACTATTATTCCTTGAGTGGACACTTCAAGAGCCACCTAATTCTTCTACTTGGGTACACATTATACTAGTCTTCAATCAGTTCCCTATTTTGCAATACAGTGATGTTTTCTAAAAACAAGTATGATCATATTGACCTTTGCTTAAAGCACTATAATGCCTTCCTATAGGTCTTAAACGAAATAACCTAAATCCTTAACACACTTAACAAAACATTTGTGGGCTCCTTCTTATGCCCCTTTCTATTTGCAGCTTCATTTTGTGTTACTCTCCCCTCCTTTTCAATTCTTTGAATGGTTCACACTCCAACTAACCAACCCAGGGCCATTATACATGCTATTTTATCTGTCTATAATGTACCTCTAACCTCCTCAACCAAATCAACTTGTATTCCTTCTTCAAAAATATGACCCAATATCAAACTTTGAAAAAAGTGAGAAATGCACATTACTGTTCCCCAATCCAGGTTGACATTATAAAATTACTCATACAAAAATTTCTATTAGGCACCTCTCTTGGATTTAAATTCATATAATTCAGTTGGATTCTTGGATATACAGTCAGTTAAATTTCTCTCTTAGATTTAAATTCAGATGTGAACATAACTCTCCTAAAACTTAGCCATTGTTTATTATGGTACTCTCATACACAAACTTTTTGAGGAAGAGATTTTATAAATTAAGCTTAGAGGTAAAACCACATACCAAATTACATATATAATACTTTTACATGAACTAAGGGATTGATTATTTGTATTTTTCTATACTTCTGTAAACTCCTTGAGGGCAGGAAATTTATTTTATTGTTCATTTCTGTGACTGAAAGCACCTTGTACATTGTTTTGTGCATGACAGATGTTCAATTAACGTTTGGTATATACAGTTTATTTCTACTATAATATTTTTATAGTCCATATTTGTCTTTATTTGCTTTCTTGTTCATTTGTTTCCTACCATAAACAGAAGGCAGGTTTCATGAAGGAAGAAAGATTGTCTACTTTATTTACAGCTATAGCATTAGTTCCCTGAACACCATTTTCCACTTAACAGATATTTGTTAAATAATAAATAATTAATTAATTAAATAAAAAAACAGCATATGTAAAAATATATGGCATTTAGTAGGTGCTCAATAAAATTAAAAATACATTTTGGGATATGTACAAGTTCAAAGTGAGGAAAAATTATTTTAAATTCCTTTCAAATCAGCTTCTCTTCCCATTTATAGAGAAAAAGGTTCTAATTAAGAAGAATATATTCTAGGAACTGAGAAACATCCATCAGAAAAGTTTCTTAAACATTTCTATTTTTCTGCAATAGCAATTAGTTTTATCATCCAATGCAGCATAAAAAAAAGTCTTGTTGAATGACACAAAGCATCATCGAAAGCACAGAGGGTGTCTTAGAAGGTAGGTTTAGACATACTGTAATATGATTACATTGTTTTGAAGTTTCATTACCTTTTCATCTGAATGAATATAACCTAGAATATTAATACAATGAAGAATGACAGTTGATGACCCCCACAGAAGCTGCACCAAGTTGCTGATAAACATTGACTATGATACCTCCAAATCTTAGTCACGTGTAGGTGTCTTGTCTGTAATCAGGATTTGCAAGTGACGGTGCATGAACTGTTCTCTGGTCATTGTTATTCAACTCCATCACTTACCACTGTCTGCAATTTTAAATAGACTGTCTCATCTATCAAACCTCCCCTTCCTATGCTCAGTATCTGGATGATCAACAAAGCATGTAAAATCAGCACTTTATTTGGTCCTTGAGAGGGTGCTGCTTTTGACATGATGAGAGCTCTTCCTTTCCCTACCACTCCCCATGACAATTTATAGCCCAGTCTGCATTTGACTTTTGCCAATACCTTCCCAATGATATAATGAGGCCCCCTGGGGTTGAAAGGTGAAAGGGGTTCTGAGTCATGCCATTTCCTTTTTTGATGCCTTTGCCTGAGTACTTTGTGGAATATTTAATACCAGCTCTTTTCCTCTGATGCATATGACAACATAATATTCACTGATTGCATCTGTTATGTCTTTGTACAAGGAGGAAAAACATTCTTTACAGCAAGACTACGGAATTATATACACTACAACTGAATATTCAGGTATTAAAATAGGCTTTTCTGCTTATTAGGGAAAAGAAGAAACTGGAAACTGTTTCAGTTTTTATTTGGTATTTTATCTACCATGGGCCTGAAGGAGCTAGAGTGTGTAATTTTACAGGTGTTTTAAAATACATGTCTAATGGTTATTTGAAAGGAATACCTCAGAATGGGGATGCAAAAGTTCCTTCAAGTAAACAATGAATAAATCCATGTTATATCATTTTTATTGCTATTAAGGGGAAAGTTAAAAGGTGATTGAGCTGCCTTTTCTTTTAAACCAGCATCTATTTTGCTTTTTATCACTTTTATTCATCCATAGATGACTAGAGTTGTACCCAATCCAGGTAGTATTTAGACAAGTGCATTTTGTGGGTATATGAAACTATGTGACTGCATATCTGTCCAAATTTGACCATTTGCATTACAAGGGTAAGAGCTTTTGCAGAATGCCAGGCACTCCATAGCCACTAAGTAAATATAAAATAAATGCAACTGAAAGTGGCTCTCAATCATTAAAAAATAAAAGCATTTACTAAGCATCCAACTGTCTTTCCAATGCAGTATAATTCATATCCTTATCCCCGCTTGTAATTAATCCATCATTTCCAGTAACCAATAATGGCACAGACCTGCTGATATGTAGCAATGGACACATAAATAAATACGTAGTTTTTGTTTTATATAGAGACGATATCATGTTCATGAGATATGTCTTCGTAATAACCCGCTTTTGCCCAATTTTCCTTGTGGAAAGACAGATGGCAGCACTCATTTCTAGATGCCTGAGTCAAAAATTTTATTCCTCTAAAGCTGGCTATTCCAGATGGAAATGAAACATTCTATTTTGGTCTCACCACATGATCTTAATCAACAAGCCCAGTTAGGGTAGTGTCCCACACACTCCTTTGCCCACCAATGTGCCTACCATTTTGTATCTGATTATACAAAAAGTCTATTAACTTGTATCTTTGAATAAATAAACACACACAATGAAAATAATAACATCAGAAATATCTACCTTCTCACTAACTTTGTTACTGAGGTCATTCTCAGCTCAGAGTGACACAAAAACAATACACTTGAGAAGGAAAGAAATATGGTTCTGCTATTTGTATACTCTTGGTCCTGGCAGAGCTTATCAGTAAGAGTAAATGCATAGCCCTATACACATTTCTCTTGGGCTTAAGTGAAGCTTTAGGATAGAAATAAGATACACAAAAAAATATAAAATGTAACAAATTTTACAAGTAATAATTAAAATCATGTGTTTTTGAGTATGTGATGGATAAAAACATTAAAACATAAATATTCTCAAAAAAGTGAGGGATAATGACTTTACTTATCTTTATTCAGTTTCTTCATCTTTCTTGGCCATAACTAAAAAGTGATTAAGTAGCAAATTAAGAGCTTTCACACTCAAAATCAATAATTAACTCTGTTCTATAGTCCATTTGAAATAATTGGAAAATTAACACCTTTCGTACCGCATAGAAATCTCTAAGACATACGCCAGGGACCGCACATTTTTGGGCAAACTGCATGTTATTTAAATCATCATAACTACAGATCATAATGCACTTTAGGTGTTGTTTTCAATAATTATAACATTTTTATTTACAAAAACAATTAAACAATTAAAGTTCCTAGTACTTTTTTAACATATGGTACTGCGTAAAACATTCTTTAAAAGTGCCAGGAACTTGAAGATGAAGGCTATTCGAATGACCAAAATACAATGTTACTGCAATGCTTTATGGGTTTGTGCAATTATATAGTTTTTCGTAGATTGACCTGCACGGTTTCCACCAATGAGATCGCCTCATTCGATGTTGACAAGATAGTGTGTTGACATCTAAGGTCCATAGCAGATGGCGCGTGAAAAACGAGAAAACTCGTGAGCATTCCTTAACAGGTGGCGCGCGAAACACGAGAAAGCTCGTGAGGGGTACAAAAGGTGTTAATAGGTGGTACTGTACTCATCATAGGCCATATTATATCTATGACATCTATATATATAAAACTCATATGCAAATAGACCAAATGGCAGAACAACTGAACCAAACGACTGGTCACTATGACATGTGCTGACCACCAGGGGGCGTGCGCAGAGGATGGCGGGCGTCAGCAGCAGGTGGCAGAGCATGGTGGGCATTGGCTGCTGCAGGATGGTGGAGCAGGTGAGCAGGGTCACCAGACCAAGGTGGGGCGCCAGTCACTGTCATCTGGGCAAGCCTCTGTTGGTTACTGAAAATTCTTTGCTCCCGTGCATCACGTCACGATTCCCCTGGGCACTTGCATCTGCAGCTGTCGCCAGCCCCGCTCAGACCCGCAGCTGGCGCCTGAGCAGCTGCTCGCACCCACTGCAGGCACCAGCCCCAATGGCTCTGCACCGTCAGCAGGTGCGAGTGGGGCCAGCGCCGTCAGCGCGTGGGAGCAGTGATGGCGGGAGTGGGGCTGCGGGCAGACAGGGAGCCAGGGGCTATGGTGGGAGGAGCAGGGTGGGGGTGCGGAGGATGGGTCAAGACCTGCCCCTGTGCTTACTGCAGCCTTGCAGCCCACAGTTCCTTTCAAGGTGCACGAATTCGTGCACTGGGCCCCTAGTCTAAAATAAAGGTCTATGTCATGTATACAAGCCCTCAATGTTTTCCTTTTGCATCAAAGCTAAAAGTACAAGATTATTTGCATAATATATACTTCTACTAGGATCCACTTCTTGACTGATAACTTTGCTTTATGAAATAAGTACAAAGATTGAGGTTCAAGCCTCAAGTTTTCATGTCTCCCACGATGTGTAGGCCCAAATAAAACAATAAAATAAACTCAATATATCTTTGGTGCTGTCTTTCCTTCTAGGGTCCGGTGTGAGATATTTACCCTCTCACCTAGGCTCACCCATTCTATAATGAAGTCCTCACTTTTAGCTGTCAGTCCAATATAATGACAAGGGAATACAAGAATTATGGACTTTTAGAGCCAGAGAGAAGTTAGAGGCTATTAAGCCCCTAATTTTCAGATGAGGTTATCAAGGTCTAGAGAGCTAATGATATCTAGTAGCAGAGTCAAGATTAGCAACTATGTCTCCTGGCTCCAGGACCAGGGTGGCATCTATTTACCCACACAGTCATGTGTGCCCAGCGTGATAGTGAGGCTAAGTGCTCCTACTAATTTTACCAAGGCAAAGGCTTTTTAGTACTTAGCTTCATTCTAGTCCAGTCTGCAGCTCTGTCAAGCACATTTGTATTGGTGTTCAGAACGTTAAACATCCCACTTTCTGCTAGTAAACTTTGAACTGCCCATCTGCTGTTATTTCATTTATTCAATCAATATATAATAAATGTCTACCAGAAAGTGTACTAGGTACAGAACATAAATGAATAAATTGTACACTTCTGCTCTGAGATAAGTCAGAAGAAGAAAAGGAGATGCTGTAGATAAGATTGGAACCAAGGTGGTAAGGAATTAGAATAATTCATGTCTGATGGAATCTGTTTTTTGTTTTTTAGATTTTTTTCAATAGAAAAGATGTGGTCTAATGGTAAGCATGAGGGTACAGTTGGAGGCTTGAACAAAGAAAGAGCACAACAGGGGTGAATTAAAGGGTTACCAAACAGAGCTGAGATTCTAATTGTACTCTCTACCCTGGAACAGGATGAAAGGAAAAGAATATCGTCATTGCTAAGTCCATTCATTGTTAAGCCCATTACATTGATATTGTAAGACCAAGTACATTGCCAAAGTAAGTCCAGTGTATAGTCATATAACAAAGAACACTTTTAGAAGCTTAGAGTGCATTGAAATATTTAGTCATAAGTTCTAAGCAGAAAAGCAAGAAAACGGAATTTAGAGGACTTATTATGAATTAGAAGGAAAAGGATTTAGTATCTAAAATCAGTAAGAGCTTCAAGGAAAAAATAAGTAGGAATAAAGAAAGGGATGTGGTAATTATTGTATAAGAGAGAAAAATTTTAGAAGTTTGAGATGATGGCAAATGCTGGTTCTGAGAATGGCTCATTGAGATAGCGTAACGATAAAATACATTTAAGGAGAGGAATTCGTGGGACTGTACAATAGAGCATTGAATAGGCCATTAATGGGCCTGGGCCCAGAGCTTTATGAGCACAATGGGTGACCTGGATGCTGGTGGAAGTCAAAGGGGGACAGGAGGAAAGTACACTGACGCATGTACCCGACCCCGTCCCGAGCCCTGGGATATGAGGTAAATCAGAGCAATATTCTAGTAATAAACAAGTAAATGAACAAAATATTTAAAGGCAGTGATAACTGTTATAAAAATAAAGCAAGGCAATGGAATGAAAAATGATCGGATGAAGAACATAATGGAAAAGGAACAACTCCTGAAAGAGGCAACATTTGAGCTGAGGAATGAGAAGGCAGCCATGCTAAGAGCTGTGGGAAAACACTTAGGGGTAAAACTGCACAAAAGCCCCAACACAGCAAAGAGTTTGATGTATTTGAGAAAGAAGACCAGCATGGCTGAAATGTAACAAATGAGGCAGACTGATAGGAGGGAAGGTTTGAAGAAGTGAGGGTCAGATATTTGGGGGCCTTATTATCCATAATAATAAAGAATTTAAATGTTATTATAAGCACAATTGGATGTCATTAGTGGCTTCCAATAGATGGAATTAACACCAAACTATGATGGATTATTAAACAGAAGTGAGAAGTCATATTCTCAAAATAAGCAAAAACCAAGAGAATGCTATGCTTTCTACTGGTCTTGAGATATTGAGAGAGGGAAAAAGAAAAGTGAGGAGACAAGGAGAATCAGGAGTCAGTTTTGTTTCTCATAACCTTCTTGGATGTACAGAGTGTCAAAAAAAAAGAGTAACAATCAAGCCTTTATTCATGTACTCTGATGGTGCAAAGGAACAAAGAAGGAAATAAGAAGAACAAAGAAGTTCCAGCCTCCTAGAGTTCAACTTCCCCCTACAGAACAGAAACGGGCAAGGGTCAGATGGAAGCAGAGCAGAAAAGGGAAATCACCTCATTGCTGAAAAGCACCAAACAAAAGGATCCTACCTCTTTATGGACGCCCGGGCTTGGGGGAGAGGAAGGCATAGAAAGGTACTGAGTCAAGTAGTAAAAAGTACCTGAGTCAAGGCCCCAGAGAAGGAAGCCTCTTCAGGGAGGAACCTGGGCTAGGCATGTAGCTAGACATGCATATTAATGAGGCTGGCTGCACCAGGGCTGGGGGTGGGTGAGTACTTGACTGCAAGTCTCTCCAGAAAACTATAGTGCATGGGCTGTGCAGCTGTTAGGGGCAAAAATAGAATACTGGGGACTAGCTATGGTTATGGGAAATATTAGTAATGCTCTAATAACCATGGTTGCCTTGTTCTGGTTAAAGAAAGGACATTTTAACTTGGCTGGGGGTTGTATGCCCCTGGGACCTGGGAGTCAACCTTGGAACCATTCTCATTCAAGAACTGCCTATCATCATGGAAAGATTAATAACCTTGTTGCCCACCTCAGCCTTCCACTTCCCCATGCCTGTAATCCACATTTCCCCGTGTAATCTTTGTCTTACCCTATATAAGCAGCTGGCTTATGGGGGGCTGCAAAGCAGATTTTTATGGATGACCTGCTGCTCTCCCATACTGTCGGCAGTATTGGAATAAACGCTCATATATGATTCAACCCTGTCTCTGCTTAATTGGCTCAAGTAGTGACAGGTAGCACAGACCCACTGATTGTCTGGTTACTCATCCAGTCTGCATCAGGGAGAGCAGCTTCTCTCCATGAAGCCTGATAGGCAAAACCTAGATGGACCGAAAAAATCACACATGGGATCCTGGCTTGGAACCTGACTCCTCAGAGAGAGAGAGAGATCTATTTGTTTAGTTAAGATAAGTGAAAAAAAAAAAAAAACAACTTAAAATATGTGGGTAAAAGGAAATAAGGAAATATCTAATGATATGTCAGAATTAGAGTATTGCTGAAATACGACCTTCCTGGGGAGAAAAGAAGGGCTGTTGGTGTTAAACTTCCTGGGATTCAGACTTCTTGTGACATTAAGTTTTCAGCTTTTGAGGAAGAGATTTCTTCATCTTTGGTTCCCTGGCACTTACTAGCCCAGTTCGTGATAAATGCTTAGTTCACAATGAATCCATGAATTATGGCTTTGGCCTCTGTAACATTGCTCTCCAGAACATCTTTAAAGTGAAATTAGCAGGTCACAAACTCTAACACCTGCAAAAATAATGCAGGCAGGTAAAGTAAATATGTAAATCAGCCAAGTGTAAGACATATGAGGGCAGGAAGCATGGTAAATCATAGCATTTATGATCTGTCTAAAGGCATTTAATTCAAGGGGGAAAAAAAGGAATACTGTGTAAACAATTGTTCTGCTTTATAGTCTAGAGGCTACCACTGTGGAACTCACTAGTCTGAAGTTGATCTCAGGACAGCAGAGAATAAATATTTGAACTCCCAGATACACTAAGCTTTTCAACTATTCATTAACTTCTCAACCATTCGTTCACTCATTTATTTATTCAACAGCTATTTTTTTTTTTTTAACTATCTACCAGGTATTATTTCAAGTGCTGAAGATACCACCACACACAAAAAAAGGACAAGCATCCTGCCTTCACAGAGGTTACATTCTAGAGAGGTAAGACAGTATGCATCTGCAGTGATGTGATCAGTCTTTGGAACTTCAGCCAAAAGCCAAGAAACAACATGATTCATTGTACTGTATGTCATCAGAGAATCCTGCATCTACCCATCAATGGCAAAACCTACAGTTCACTCTGTGAATGTAAAAGGGGCTCTATAATAAATCTGACAAGTTTAGTGACCTCACAGGGTGAACTGATAATAATGCCTAACTGGGCAGATCTCACCTACAATTTATGAAAGGCTTATCTTTGCCCTGTCCATTGTTCTTGTTTATCTAGGGCCTAGATGGTCGGCAAACTCATTAGTCAACAGGGCCAAATATCAACAGTACAACGATTGAAATTTCTTTTGAGAGCCAAATTTTTTAAACTTAAACTATATAGGTAGGTACATTGTTATTAACTTAATTAGGGTACTCCTAAGGCTTAGGAAGAGCCACACTCAAGGGGCCAAAGAGCCGCATTTGGCTCGCGAGCTGCAGTTTGCCGACCACGGATCTAGGCTAAGGTACATTTCAAATGCCAGTGCTCTTCTTTTTCAGGCCCCTGGGAAGAATAACCACCCCCAAGGGAACATAATCATGACATAATCATGTCAACTACCCTGTAATTCCATCATAGAGATTTTCCCATCTTGCTTACTTCCATCTCCATGTCATCTTCCTTAGTTCCATCCTTAATTCCAAATGTATAAGAAAAAACCCCCGCATAACTGTCATTCTTTGGAGCATTTTCTTTGTCTGCTGAGATCTTGCTTTCAGGATGTCCTCTGTTTGGCTCAAATAAACTCATGCAAATTAAATTACAGGTTTGAGTGTTATTATGTTGACAACTCTATTCCAACTGCTTTTTTATGGTTCATGTAAAAGGCTAACTGTTGTCAAACAAATCTGATGACTACACCTTGATATTTTTTATGATGTGACTCTAAAGTTCTTACTTTTTTCGTATGTGTAAGGCAAATTTGCTCTCTGTTATGTTCACATGTTCTGTATACAGAAGGGAATACATGATGGCTCTTCTACCCCCCTCCCAAAATGAATAACTATATAACAACGGTTCTCAACCTGTGGGTCTTGACACCTTTGGCGGTCGAAGGACCCTTTCACAGGGGTCGCCTAAGACCATCCTGCATATCAGATATTTACATTATGATTCATAATAATAGCAACATTACAGTTATGAAGTAGCAACAAAATAATTTTATGGTTGGGTCACAACATGAGGAACTGTATTTAAAGGGCCAGAAGGTTGAGAACCACTGCTATATAAGGTGATACATGCTACATTCAAGACCATAGATGGTACTTTGGTATTTGTAGGCACAGAAACACTTTCTACAAAATTAAGATTAAGAAATACTGTTTCTATTTTTGTTTTTCAGAATATTACTACTCTCAGGATAGTAGAGAGTGTGCTGAAGTAAAAAGCATTCTGGATAAGAAGTTACAAGATCTGGATTCACCATCATGTGGCTGCTCTTTACATTGGACTACTTCATCTTTGCTAGCAGTCATTCCTAGCCCCAATTTTAAACTTAGTTTGTCAAATTCCTCAGCATAGGAAACCTCCCTAGAAGAGAGGGCATATTCATAAATTCCACTTACTCACCATCCACCAAGTCATTCTAAAAGTCACAGCTTCTCTCAAGAGGATTTAAGAAACAGCCAGATAACAGCGAGGCAAAATGAGCTTTGACCTTAACTGGAAATTTGAATTCTGACAGGGACACCTCAATGCCATGCATTTGTCATTACTCTATTCAATTTTGTGATAATGATTTAACACAAATTCTAGCAAGGTATTTTGCCCAGTTCTGTGATTTGTAGATAGGAGCTCTAGTAGGTGAGAAATAGAGAAAAAAATCCCACTTGCCATTTCAATCCCAATACCCACTTGTTGCCAAGAAACGTGCAGGGACCCCCTGGATGTAGTCCCAGAGCACCTGGAACACTGCATCACTTGATTCTCCTGGGCTCCCATGTTCCCTGCACTCCCATTCTGGAGTGTTTCAGGTCTCATGCAAGTGTGTGTAATTTTACCCAAGGCTTTCTCCAAACAGAACTTTCTCCGAATTTGTGACAGCAAACTTTGTGTGTTTCAGTTTCTCTGGCTTTTAAAGAGTGCTGAGACTCAAAGAATGAATGGGGATTCAGACGAGAAGTAAGCTAGCAAGCTG
This sequence comes from Myotis daubentonii, assembly GCF_963259705.1. Lineage (NCBI taxonomy): Eukaryota > Metazoa > Chordata > Mammalia > Chiroptera > Vespertilionidae > Myotis > Myotis daubentonii. Next base: position 200,844,996 of record NC_081841.1, on the reverse strand, counting down.
GGGACGGTGAGGAACCATCCTGTCTTTATCATAGGCGAGGACCATTTTAATCTTCACTAGCCCTGGGCAGCTAGGCAAGTTATTATCTGCAAAATCAGAAAAGATTTAAGGGGCTTGGACTTTTCTTTTCTTACTGCGGAGCCCTGAGTCCTGCTCTGGCATTTATTCTGTTTAAACATAAAGAAGGAGAGAGCATTTCCCTCTGTCACTCGGAGCAAAGCAAAGGGTGTCTCCTGCTCTCAGGACTCTGCTTCTCATGGGATCTGCCAGGCTCTTTCAGTGCTAACTGACTTAAATGATAATGTTTTTCTTTTTATTATTAGAAACGACAACACTCTCAAATCCTTTTCATTATTTTTTCATAAGTTCCAGGATTTAGTCTTCTTGTTGCAGCCTGTGATGTTCAAATAACATTTACCCTGAAGCTTTTATCAAATTTTCAGAACATCTCTGTTATTTTAATTCATTTCGGTGATAGCTCCTCCGGCTTGCCATGTTGAATCCAGAGCAAGACAAGCTTTGGTACTTCTGGGTAGAGTGAAATTTTACCACTTACACTTTCACCCAAATTAGGAAGAACAGTCTAGTGGACGGCAGGAGGTTAAAAAAGCAACCTTGATGCTTAAAGAGAACCGTTTTCCTGCCTTCTGTCCTTTTCTAGCATGTGTCTTTGGTCTCCATCCCTCAACCCTGTTAAGGGCCCACCAGGTTGTCTTTGAGTTGTGTACCTTTCTCCCCACAAACCACTTTTCACTTCCCTAAAACTTAGCCTGTCCTCTCCTTAAAGTGTCCATTTTCATCCATTCATAGGCATTTACTGAGCCCACAATATATGTCTTAGACTTGTTTCTCTCTGTACTAGGGATAGAAAGATGATCTCTATCATTCCTAGCATTCAAGACCTGAAGTCTGGTAAGAGGAAGGACAGACTTCAAGGTACAATGAGAGTACAGAGGCTGGGACACCTACTTCTGCCTGGGAGCCTAGAGTAGGCACTCCAGGTTGGAGATGGCTGTGCCAGGCACTTAAAGATGAACTAGAAAAGCATAAAAGGACTTCAAAATTGAGGGAACAGCATGTGTAAGCTTATATGGGAAGAGGTTAAAGTACTCAGGGGAAAAAATCTTCTAACAAACTCTATCCAACAAAACATTTTAATACAGACCAGCAGTTCTCAATATTATTTTACAGCCCAGACATATCTGAGAGATATGATGGCTAGCACTGGTAAAACTAGCTCTGTGATTTGTAGCATATCGGAGTACATCTGCATCTCTGCAGGGAGGAGAATCATGGGGTATAGTTTAGAAAAATCCTCAGGAGTAATTTTGACATCCTCTCGTTAAAAATCATAAGCACAGATGCTCCTAGGTTGGGGTAAAAAGTGTGTCTTATCTTTCCTTGGTAAATTAATAATTAAGAAAAACAACTGTGATAAAATAGAACTTAAAATTTCAAAACAGTAAAAGGAGAAATCTTTTCAAGAGGGGGAGAAACAGGGATACTGTTTAAAATATACCTTTATAAATAAACAAGGCTCTATTTGAAATCCCTATGAAGAATTATTTTTTTAAAAAGACATCTCCAAAATTCATACTTTTAAATAACATCTTTAAAAAATTGTAGCATGAACAATGAGAACTGGAAATCTATTAAGTTATTGTTTTCCTAATAAAGCATTGGATAAAGCTGAAACAATGTTCCAGAGGACTCAGTTTAGTATCATTCGGAATTGAAATGAAGATTTCTCTCTCATTTGCTTCAACTCTGTGTTAAAAAAAACAAAACAAAACAAAAAACACAAAAATCACACCTTCCCCAAGAGATTCATTACCATATGGAAGAGTTGGGGCAGAGGGAATAGTCAGAGTAGGATAGATGAAGATGTTCCAACACACGAAGGTCTCTGGGACAGTCTCTTTTTTATGTTGTCTCATGACACGTTGAGTGTAGGAGCTACAAAGTGATCAGATGGTAAATTTAAAGCCAATAAAAAGGAGACACTTCACAGGGCATGTGGCTTGCTTGTGGGAATCAGTGACAGGGAAGGTCAAGGAATTAAATACTGAAGTTGGATTTATACTAGAGCTGACTGTTTTTATGGCCAGTACAACATTTATTGGTATGCTAAGATAAGTCTTGTGCTTCGCAGAGAAGCAAAGACTACCTCTCAAGAGTTAGGAAAGGGTCACTCCCAGAACACCCCAGCCTACACACTTACACAATCATTTAGTTTTCTCTCCTCTTTGGAGATAATTAAAAGTTCAGGTAATATTTGATAAATCCATTGGCTTTAAGAAAAAAATAACCATCACTCTGAGTTGCCACAATTTCTGGGGTGCATTATCTAAAGATCCTTCATTTTTAAACTTCTCATAAGGCAGGACTTAACCATTATTTCTGTACCAAATTCTTTGCATAGTCAAAGGCCAATATTCTAAATTCTATCCTTTTTCTTCTTTAAAATTGGGGTGTCATATATTTTAGGAGTGGATACCTGGTTAGATTAAGCTAAATTTATAATCTATTGTCCTTGAAGTATATCCTCCAGATTAGTTCTCAATAATTAATGATGAATTTAGAGGGAACTGTTAGTGTGATGTCAGATTGACGACCTGAAATACCAATAGGTCAGTATTTGGGGAAGGCACAACCCATTTCTGGTTTGGGTTTTCACATAGATAGTATCATCACATGGTTAATTAGTGTTTTTTGTTTGTTTGTTTGTTTTAAATTTAGTTTCAGAGTTTGAATTAACTTGATTGGAGACAGTGGAAGGTTGAAGAGGTGTAGAGTAGCCATTAATGAGCAAGTTAATGTCATGGAAAAAAAGAATAAGTTGAAATTCTGGCTCTGCCACTTACTCTCCATGTGACCTTGTCTAATCATTCACCTTCTCTTGATCTCAGAATTTTTCTCTATGAAGTTAACTTGTTGTACTGGCGCAGTTGGATGAGCATTGTCTCATACACCAGAAGGTGGAAGGTTCAATTCCTAGTTGGGGTGTTTGTGTGAGGCAACCAATTGATGTGTGTGTCTCTCTCTACCTTCCCTGCACTCTTTCTCTCTCAAAAAAAAATTCCATTAAAAAAAAAGTTAACTACTAATGTGGTGGTAAAGATTAGACCTAATAAATGGTCTAAACGGAACAATTTTTTGCCTTAGGAAGATTTGATAATGTCTGAAGACACTTTTGGTTATCATTACTAAGTGAAGAGGTACTACTGGCATCTAATAGGTAGAAGCCAGGGATGATACTAAACATACTACAATTCATAGGGCAGCCTCCCATCCAAACCCAACAAAGAATTATCTAGTCCAAAATGTCCTATTGCTGAGCTTGAGAAACCTTGGACTTAATTTATGTGAAGTGACTAGAATCACACCTTAAAGAAATAAAGACTATTAAATGTTACAGACTAAATTGTGTTCCCCAAAATGTATATACTGAAGCTCCAGTATCCCAGGTTATAATTGTATTTAGAGATAAAGTCTTTAAATTATTAATTAAATTAAAATAATAAAGTGGTTAGAGTGGGCCTTTATCCAATACAACTGGAGAAATTAGGATACAAAGAGAAGCATCAGGGTTACTTGCTCACAGGAAAAGATCTTTGTGAGGACACAATGAGAAGGTGGCCATCCACAAGCCATGAGGGGAAGTCTCAGAAGAAACCAAACCTAGTGACACCTTGATCTTGGACTTCTAGCATCTACAACTGTGAGTAAAGGCAATTCTGTTATGCAAGCCATGTAGTCTGTTACGGTAGCCTCAGCAGACTAATAGAGTAACAGCTATTATTACTGTTAAGTAGTATTTGATTTTGAAAATCTTATCACAAACCTCAGATACAGAATACCAACTCTATATTGGTACGTTCATAGTTTTTAGTCCTATTAGAAAAAAAAGCAACTTTAAATGGTAAGAGCAAATAGAAGAAAGAGAAATTCTTAGCTTATGGATATGGCAAAGATCAGCAGTAAGACTTTACCAAAACAGAGTTTACTGCTATTACTTGGGCCCCAACTGACCAGGATCTGACACCATGAACCTTGTACGAATTCATTGGTGTTACAGATTCCTGAGTGAGACCTGCACAGGGCACAAAGCCATCCAACGAATATTCTTACTCAAAACTAATTTTCTGGTCCCAAGCACTGTGTAGAACACCAAACCTGATGTGTCTGGCTGAAAATCCGATGGGAGTGAGGATTCTTTGTGCCTTGCTATTCTGAACTCCCCACCAAAACCAGAGCTCTTCATGCTCTTATCCCCTAACTTACATCTAGAAGCCAGAAAAGAGATCAAGCCAAGAGTATTCTTCTAGAAGCCTAGAGAAGAAGTTGCCTGACTGGTGATTCCCTAAACATTCCCCTTAGGCCTTCTCTTCAATTGAACCTTCCAAAAGAAACTGATCTCAGACATCGGTATAACTTGATAGAATGTCACTAACAATTAGTGAACATTAGTTGATATTTTTATATGGATGAAGCATTGCTGCTGTCACCATGTGCTTGTACTTAATTAGAACAAAATGATAATTATGTTAATCAACAGTTCAATAGGAGAACATAAAACCTGTGCAGGTCTCACACCCATTTTACTGGACACAATGACTAGAGACGATTAAGGGCAATATCAAGACTAATTATAAGGAAATTTATGAGAAATAAGAAAAGGTATGCCTTTTGGTAGGCACATGGAACATTAATATCCCTATTAAGAGCTGACTCTTAAAAAAATAGTCAGAGAAAGATAAATATCACACAATCTTACTCATTTGTGGAATATAATGAACAACATAAATTGATGAACTAAAATAGACCCAGAGACATAGAAGCATCGAACAGACCATCCAACCTCAGAGGGAAGGCAGGGGAGCGGAGGTGGTAAGAGATCAACCGAAGGACTAGTATGCATGCATATAAGCATAACCCCTGGACACAGACAGTAGGAGGGTGAGGGCATGTGCTGAGTGGTGGGAACAGCCAGGGAGAGGTCAATGGGGGAAAAAGGAGACATATGTAATACTTTAAACAATAAGAAATTTAAATTAATAAAATAAAATAAAATCTGACTCTTTTAAATGTTGGGAAAAGATAGCACTTTATTCTGGCAGGCAGAAACCAACATGGCAGGCAGTTTGAATTTCAACCCTAGAAGTTCCCTCTTCAAAGTGTCTTTGTGAGATGAATAAGAAAGCTGGAATAGTTTGTATCTAAGCTTGTTTAAAATGCTAACACTCTTGGTTTATTATTGAAGAAACTGAGGCCAAGGGAAGTAAAATGATACACCAACTTCAAACAGCTAGTTAGTCATGCAGGGGCCTCAGGGAGCCAGTATGCAGATTTTCGGGACTTGGCTCTTTCCACTGAACCATGAATAAGTCACTCACCCTATATCTTCCCAGGGGAGAGTCAAGATACATGGAACCACTAAAATTACACATCTATTCTAAGACATTTGTTATCTATTTGTTCTCATTCTCCTAAATTTATCTACCTGCCTTTTAGACTCTCTCCTACCATTTCTAGACTCCAGTGTAGTCACGAAGACTGAATAGTCAAGAAATATTTTCAGTATGACATAAATCCAGAGTACAGATTACTATTTAGGTTTTATGTAAGGTGATAAAATGTTTGGTTTCAGTCTTCAACAAATCTAGCAATTCTCAAATTTTCTTTTAAAATGAGTACACTGGAATAACTTATATGGATACAGTAATAAAGTCAAATAAATATTTAAAAGAGGTGAAATAAAGATATAAGAATTTTATAACAGAATTGGATAACTATGAAAATAAATATATCTAATAAAGAAAAAGATATGGGGTCACATAAGTTCTTGCCCAAAATTAAGCTTACCTGCTTAATATTTATGATCTTCCACAACCTTCTTAGTCTCTATAAACCTCAGTTTCTACAACTTTAAAATTCAGAAATGGCCCTACCTGGCTTGGCTCAGTGGATACAGCGTCAGCCTGCAGACTGAAGGGTCCCAGGTTAGATTCCGGCCAAGGGCACATGCCTGGGTTGTGGGCTTGATCTCCAATAGGGGGCACACAGTAGGCAGTCGACCAATGATTCTCTCTCATCACTGATGTTTCTCTCTCTCTCCTTCTCCCTTCCTTTCTGAAATCAATAAAGAAATATGTTAAAAAGTAAAAACAATAAAATGCAGAAATATTTAATCTTTTAATATTTAACTTATTAGGTTCTTGTAAAATTTGGTGAAAATGTAAGTTACCTAGCACATTGTATGTACTATTGAGTAGTAAGGTATATTGCAAAAATGGTTCCTCCCTTTTGTAGCCACCTCCTTTACAAGGTAATATTGTATCTCCTTCTATTAAATCATGGAGTCTAATTCCCCACCTGGTAAATTGAGCCTTGGCCTGTGACTTGCTTTGGACTAATAGACATTTCACCAGTTTCAAGTCAAGGCCTCTACTTGCTTGCTTGGACCCTTGTGACCACATGTAAATATGTTGCAGCTAGCCTTCTGGAAGAAGAGAGAAGTGTAGCCCAGTCACCACCACTCTTCCATCTACTGCTCAGCAGCAGCACTGCCTAGCTGACATGATTTGACTGCTTAGGGAGCCTGACCAAGGCCAGAAGAATCACTAGATACAACAGCTTAAGTTTCTAACCCATAGGAATGTTAACTAAATAAATGCACGTTGGTTTAATCCATGATGTTCTGGGATTATCTATTATGCTACAATAACAAACGGATAAAAGTAGTATTTTTATCAGTGCTTAAATTATCAAGGACACGTCCTTGAGTTTAAGCAATTCCAGGCATCATAATTTTCTCTCCCACACACAAAGGAGATCTGCAGAATTTTCTTTTCCAAAGTACAAAAGCATCCTTTCACACCATTTTTAATTTGGCTCTCAAAGTACTGGTTTTGTCAAAAATGTCAGGAAGTAACTTCAGTAAATGATTACAGCAAAAAGCAGGTACAAATGATAGCAAAATGGAATGGAAGCTTATGTTGCTTCCTACAAAAATTGCTCTTTTTAAAAAGATCTTAAGAATGGTTTCAAGGGATTGGGGAATCACTATAGAATGATTTGATGATAGTCTTCAGTTTTCAGGTAATAATTACATATTTATATTACCTCTCTAGCATGTGGACACAGAACACACACACACACACACACACACACACACACACACACACACACCATACCACAATCACTCTTTCCCTATGCAACAGCACTTTCAAGGGCAGACAACTGTACTCTTTACCCTTCTTCAGTAAACAGTATCAGCCTCAGGCCAGGCATTGTCCCCAAATGGTTTCTGTTTTGTTCTAGTGTCAAAAACAAGTTCATTTATCCTACCCGACACTGACCTCTGCATCTTCAGATGAGTTCTCATAGACCACAGCTTGGCCCCTGTCTCAGACTGAGGCTCCACAAGGAAGCTGTGCTGTTGTACCCATGCCAGATGTCTGCCTAATGGGCAAACTGGGTATGGCTTGCAAACAGACAGAGATGGAGACTCTTGAAAGCAGTTTGCTTTGGCTCTCGCTGAGAAACAAGGGTCCAGACTTCACAGAGGATTGAAAAATCAGGTCACATGCCATGGGAACTGAGCAGAGGCAACTGTTGCTTTTTATATTTGTTTAGAGATTTTTTTTTCCTGTACAAATACCTTTCAAGAGCAGCAGGCCTGGGGAAGTTTGGCAGAAGAGAAAGTGCCTTCTTTCTTGTCAGTGAATTGCTTCTGGATATATCTTTGGCTGGATGCCTGACCAAGGCACCTGCCAGTTTTACCTTAGGTTTTGATAAAGAAATTGAGTTATGAAAAAGAATGTGGTATTGTATGTCATCTCAAATCCAAGTAATCTGCACAAGAGAGATCAAGAGAAGAATCTCCCCTGCCCCAATTATTCTTTATAGCCAAATATACTTCAGTAAAAATTAAATTATATTTACTTTGAGGGGCAAATACAAAAGATCAGAGAATTAAACATGTTAGATATTGAATAGGTGTTAGAGATCCTAGCATTTTACAAATAAAGAAACTGAGGTCCAAATAGTTGAAGCTTCCAAGCAAGTACCTTCCCTCAGAAAAGCAGATAAATTTAGAGATCTGGTGTTGGTCAAAGTTAATTATGCAAATTGAAACACAGCACATTAATTTCTCAAGTATTTTCTTAGAGAAATTGGCAATTTTACTTCCTGAGTTGTAGAAATAACATCTTCGTTTTCTCCCCTAACCAACTTTTCATTTCTACAAATAACAACTAAATATTCTGAATATTCACTAGCTAATTCTAAATTAATAATCTATTTATTGCAGAAACCAACCCCATGCTCCATAAAGTGAATTCTGTGTGTGTGTGTGTGACTAGTCCTTGCTCTCAGACTTTAAAGTTTAAAATATTCAATAATTGGAAAGTTAACGCATCTACAACTCCAAGATTAATATCTTTATGAACTATGAGGACTATGATTTCACAAAACAACAGCAAACAAAAACTTACAACAGAGTCATTTTGAATAAATTCTGGCCCCAGACTATTTTTATTTCTAGAATATTATTTAACTGTGTCTTCTTAATTAAGATGAACCAATGAACTGATAATTAAGTTCCTGCTCATCGTAGGAGTAAATAAACCAATGAACATTCAAATCCTCCTTCTGAATTTAACCGTCTTGGGAATGAGGAACCAGTGAGACAGGCAGTTATTTTGGATGGAAAGAAGCATGGCCAAAGGCACAAAGAACTGAATCTTAAGTCATCAAGTGGAGTTACCATGACTGGCATAATCACATTCTTTTTTCACACAGTACCTAAAAGTTCTGACATTTTCTTTTAGAAGTTCCACCAAAAGCCAGCACAATCATGCTAAAATGAAAAAGGGCTACTAGCCTTCAATCTACCACCAGTCACTTATATCTTAAAGATAACATGATCTTATAAGCAACCTGTCCTAGGATCAGCCCGGGGGGTGGTGGTGGTGGGTGAAAGGTTTATTCAATCAGTGTCACCTCTCCTTTGGCCATTGCTCCCTGCAAGTAAGCCTCCTTTTCTTGGCGTAAAATCCTAGTGTAAAGAGTGTTCAGTCCCATAGGGCAAAGAAAACTAAGAAGAAAATAAACAAACAGGACTACATCAAAAGAAAAAGCTTCTGCACAGCAAAAGAAACCATCAACAAAATGAAAAGGGAGCCACTGTATGGGAGAACATATTTGTCAATGTTATTCCTATAAGAGTTTCATCTCCAAAATTTATAGGGAACTCATGCAACTTAACAAAAGGAAGATAAACAATCCAATAAAAAAATGGGCAAAGGACCTAAATAGACATTTTTCAAAAAAGGACATACAGAAGGCCAAGAGACATATGAAAAAATGCTCAAAGTCACTGATCATCAGAAAGATGCAAATTAAAATGACAATGAAGTATCATCTCATACCTGTCAGAATGGCTACCATCAACAAATTAATAAATGGAAAGTGATGGCAAGGATATGGAGAAAAGGGAATCCTAGTACACTGCTGGTGGGAATGCAGACTTGTGCGGCTATTATGAAAAACAGTATGGAGTTTCCTCAAAAAATTAAATATGGAACTGCTATTTGACCCACTGATCCCACTTCTAGGAATATATTCTATGAAACCCAAAATACAAATCAGAAAGAATTTATGCACCCCTATGTTCATAGCAGCACAATGTACAATAGTTAAGATCTGGAAACAGCCCAAGTGTCCATCAGTAGATAAGTGGATAAAAAAGCTGTGGTACATTTGTTTCATGGAATACTATGCAACAGTAAAAAAGAAGAATCTCTTACCCTTTGAGACAGCATTGAGGGACCTGGAGAGTATCATGCCAAGGGAAATCAGTCAGTCAGAGAAAGACAAGTATTCCGTGATCTCACTCATATGTGGAATCTAAGTAACAAAATAAACTGATGAAGAGAGTGGATCCAGAGACATGAGCGCATGGAACAGAGTGCAGGATCTTAGAGAGAAGGTGGGGGAGGGTGGGTGGGGGGGAGGTAATCAATCAAGGACCTTGTATGCATATATGCATGGCCCATGGACACAGGCAATGGGGTGGTGAGGGCCTGGGGTGGGAGGCGTGGACAGGTTGAAGGAGGGGCGGGGAGAAAAGCTGGAGTGACTGGGATAAATGGATAAGGAATAAAAAATTGAATGTACCCTAGGGTGGGGGGTAGGAGATTCAGGGAAGGCTAGAAGATGTCAATGGGGGGGCAGGAGGAAAAGGGGACATATGTAATACTTTCAACAATAAATATATTTTTAAAAAAGAGTGCTCAGGACCAGCGGTTGTTGCTCAGTGGTTTAGCTTTGACCTATGAAGCAGGAGGTCGTGGTTCGATTCCCAGTCAGGGCAAATGCCTGGGTTTTGGGCTTTATCCCAGTAGAGGCTGAGCAGAAGGCAGCCGATTAATGATTCTCTCTCATCATGGATGTTTCTCTCTCTCCCTCTCCCTTTCTCTCAGAAATCAAAAGTATATATTTTTAAAAAAGAGTGCTCAGTATAACAGGCCAATGTTGATGGGATTAGGAGAAATGAGATAAGTATTCCTTTCACCTGTCTTCTAACTAATCTAAGACCATTTGGGGCATTAAGTAAAACTGTTAAATATATCAGCATTTTAAATACACTAATAATGCTTTTTTTCCTCCTTTATTTGGAAATACTTAATTTTTGCTTTTAGCCCAAACCTCAACATAAACAACTCCTTTATGTATTTTAAGCCAGAATGTCCTTGATCTAAAGGACCTACCATACGAAGGCTCTATGGTGGTGCCCACTCCGGGACTGCTGCAGTAGTTAGTCATCGTGACAGAGGTGATTGCCATTAGTTCCAGAACAGACCTGGCATGGAACTGGTCATGTCGCCTTGTTGCTAAACTGATATATTTAGAGTGTCTAATTATATATGTGTGTTTCATGATCTGATAAAAAATTATGAGTCGAGTTGGTAACACCTGTGTTATGCACAAAAGACTTCATTGAGTCCTGATCAATGAAGTATTCACAGATGCTTTGAAATTCCATTCTCAGTAGGAGATTCCTCTTATCTTCCACAAATAGAAATTGTCAAACACAAGACCATTAAAATATATGAAAGATTTGATGCAGTGAACTACTACCTAGAGGAATCAGAATGTGTGTTCAGTGAGGGGGCAGGGAGATTATAAGGTAGAAATTCTTAAATATAAGAAAATGACAGCAATTTCTGTCTTAACCTCTTCAGCTCTGGTTGCTAAGTTACCATGACATACTGTGTGTGCTTTTCAGCTTTTGGTCTTGGGCCTGACAGTTTGATTAATTCTCTGGAGTGCAAAATCTGCACACTGCATATTTTAAAATTACACACAAAAACACACACACTCACCCAGCACCCATTATTGCTTCTGATTTATAAAATCTGCTTTATAATTAAGTTGACATATGTAGGTGGAAAAATAAAATGATGCTTCGTTTTGGGGAAAGAAAATCCTCTATGTGATGATTCTTGAAAGTCTTCATTAATTACACCATAGTTTACTCTTCCCTAATAGCAGGCATTTCCCCCCTTTATTTAATTTTTTTAAATTTTATTTTATTGTTTATAGTATTACAAATAGTAGTACATATGTCTCCCTTTTTCTTCATTGATCTCCCCGCCCCCCAGCCTCTTTTACCCCCCCTTAATGTATGTATTATTTTAACTCCTGATTTAATGCCTAAGAAAAACAGAAAAATAAGACAAGTGTTATTTAACAGTTGTCATTGCTTTTTCTTCTTCTAATGCTGTGTGACTAAGTTCAAAGGTGTCCATAAATACAACTGTAGGCTGGCTGACTAGTGGGGCTGTGAGTTGTCAGAGGTATCCACAAAAAAATATGTCAGTGTCAGCTACCTAGACTAGTCATGGCTCAAAATCCCAAGGCACTGCTTTGAAGATAATGCAAAAAACATTTTCTAAAAGTATACTAAAAATTGGCTTACAAGCCATGCTGTAGTCTTATACCTCAGCATTTTGGTGCAGTGATTGTGTAGTCAAAAAACATACTGCATTCCTTTCCCAGTCTGTGTGTGTGCTTCCTTATCTTTAGACTTTTAAAACAGAAATGACAGCTTAAAACCCTTATTGCTAAAACTAAGTAAGATCTTAAAACACTGATCAGAAAGAATTCATAACAGCAGGTACACAATATGTGAGTAAATGCAGGGAAAGGATTCTAGAATTTGCCTTTTACTACCACTGCTTCATTGTTATCCAAAATCTGGCATCTGACTTGCAGAGAGCAGCTGAAGATAGAATCTAGGGCTCTGCTGACCTGGTAACAAGGAGAAGTCCGATTATCCCTTTTTGAATTAGGACTTTGTCACTCTTCTGGGGTTTGTAAAGTCTGGATTTGTTCTTTAAGTCTATGAAATTAATCTGCATCTATTCTTCCTCCTCATTCTTCCTGTTACAATAGCTAAAGGTTCCCTCCTGTTGGCAAAATCCAATCTCTTGCTTGTATTCTGGATCCCATGATGTATAAAAATGGAGAAATACATCATGTTTCTGAAAGGAAAAACTCAATACTGAAAAAATGTCAATTCTTACTACATTATTCTAAAATTTTAAGAAAATGTAAAGTTCCAACAGTATTTTTTCGGGGGTGCAAGGGATGTGGAGACATATGGTTCAGGGACTATTGGCAGAATTATTCTAAAACCATGAAGAAACAAACTGATCAGAAGAGTAAACTAAAATACCATATTAATTTTATTGTGATTATAGATGCTAATGCTCTCTAGCCAAAGACCCCAGCAATGTATCAATAACTGAATGTTGGATTTATAACTCATTGTACTCTGGGAGATTATACCTCAGTAAGAAGGTGTTATAAAGGACCTATTATCAGATTTGGGCTTTGGTTGGGTGATTTGGGGGAGGATCTCAGAAAACAGGAAGTTTATTCTGGATTGAATACTGTTATAAAATAGGGACAATTTTATAATTAAATATTTTAACAAATCACAGCTATAGGGAGAGCTGGTTAGTGAGACAAAAGTTGTGACTATTAAAAGAAAAAGTAGCACTCACTTATATTAGCCAGAAGAGGGAGATGTTTGGTATTTTCTTGATTGCCCAGTGACAGTGACTATGTTTAGACAATATTATAAAGTGGTCTTGTTGTGTCTCACTTTATCATGGTCTCACAGTGACTTTGTCTGAAGTTGGTGTTCTGTGATATTATTTATGTCCAACAGGAGAATAACAGGTTGGCTTTGAGTGACAGGCCTATTTCTAATAGCTCTGAAGTCTACTTGTAATTGTCAGGCTAATCCTGTATCTCAGATGCTGCTTCTTTTTCTTTCTCACACTCAAATTTACACTTAATTGTAACATCTTCTTTTTAAGCTATTCTTATTTGTTTTTTTTCTTCTTAAAGATTTTATTTAGTGGTTACTCATAAAAATTTTAACATTCTTTATGTAAAAATATAGTTGGCCAACATCTCTATCCTTTTATGGAATGACTAGGTGCCCGGTGCATGAAGATTCGTGCATAGGGGTGAGTCCCTCAGCCCAACCTGCATCCTCTCCAATCTGGGAGCTCTCAGGGGAGCCCTCTTCAATCCGGGAGTTTCTGTCTGTCTTTGCAATCATATGAGTGAATTGTCTGGTTTGGTTTGTTGCTCACAGAATAATAGAGGCATTTTTTTTCTTTGCTTCATTGGTGGTGGAGATTTCCTGGAAGTTTTGGTGTTTCCTAGACACTCTGATTTTACTTATGTCTCTCACCTTTGCTTTCACTCCATCCCCCACCACAACAGTAACTTGCTCCAGGCTTACTTTGCTCTAGTGTCTAGGACAGCCATAGGCAAACTACGGCCCGTGGGCCGGATCCGGCCCGTTTGAAATGAATAAAACCATTGAAAAAAAAGACCGTACCCTTTTATGTAATGATGTTTACTTTGAATTTATATTAGTTCACACAAACACGCCATCCATGCTTTTGTTCCAGCCCTCCGGTCCAGTTTAAGAACCCATTGTGACCCTCGAGTCAAAAAGTTTGCCCACCCCTGGTCTAGGAGATCCGTCTGCCACCAGAACTACTATTCCCAGAATTCCTGGTGCTCCCCGCGCTCTTGGTTTTCCTTTCCTGCTCTGTCTCCATTCCATGGCTTCCCACTCTGCCAAGTCCTCCAAGCTGCCAGCTCTCCTGTTCTGCTCTCCACCCAGTGGCTTGGGGGGAGCGACCAAGGGAGCCACGCTCCCCAAGTTGCTGACTCTCCCACTCTGCTCTCCTCTTGGTGCCTGTGTATGCAAATTAACCCACCATCTTTGTTGGGTTAATTTTCATGCACACTCCTGATTGGCTGGTGGGCATCATGGTGGTACAGTCAATTTACATGTTTCTCTTTTATTATATAGGATATGTGAACTTTAGGATATTTTAATTCTGATTTACTTTCATTCCTATATTATTGCTTTAGTTTTTAAAATAATTTTTAAGCACAACAGATTGCATGATCAGTACTATTGTGGATAGTCATCCTTATTTAAATTCTACTGATGTATTTTCTAAAAATTCTTTATTCATACAAACTTGTTATATCCCCCTGCTTCCTTCTAGTTCAATTTTCTTCCCTATAGGTCTTTTTAGTAATTCTTTTACTTGGAATTAGTAATGTATAGATTATCTCAGCTTTTTTGTTTATCAGAAAGTATGTTTATTGTGCTCTCCACTTTTGCTTGGTAACCTAGCTGGGTACAGCATTTCGTGCTGAAAACAACTTTATTTTCTTGGCAGTTTGATAATGGTGCTGTATTGTCTTTGAGAGTCTGTTAATGCTAATGTTTCCTTCTTTAATATTTTCCAGAAGATTATATAAAAAAGGTATTAATGCTTTTAAATTAGAGTTAATATTGATTTAGAATCAGGAAAGATATCACAACAAACTTAATAATAGTAGTAAATGATTGATCAATATTGTTTTTTGAATCAGCTTAGAAAAGTTTCCTTTTTTATTTCACAATTCATTATGGTAATGTCATATAATTTTTTTTAGTAATGTAGCCAAAATCTGAAAAACCTCTGTCAAGTTTCTTTCATTTATGAGCTATTGCAGAAATTTTCTATAGTACTATTCCTATAGTTTTGTGTTCCACAATAGTATAAACTCAGGTAAAAAATTTTCTGCATGATTACCATACAAAAATAAAACTACACAGTGATTTTATAATTTTATATGCTGCATTACCTAATATATTCCTGTCTTGAATAGACATTGATAGGAACTAAGTTCTCTGCTTAAAATTTTACTTGTCTGATGAATGAAAGAATTTTTATATAAACAAGCTTCTAGCTCCATATTTGCAAATCTCGTTTTCCCTCCACAATTCACAGATTTCTATGCCAGGTGTTGAAGAACACATTTATATCGTGATACATCCTATATTTTTGAATCTTAATGTCACAGTGGTTGAGTCAGCAAAGTAGCTAGAAATAGAATTCCCAGAGCGATTTTTTTTCTCCTATGGAATAGCTAGCAGAAAATTAACTTTACTGAGAAATACTATTAAATAGCATAAACTTCTCCCACTAAACCCAATAAATGCCCATTTCAACTTGCTTTTAGTCATATCCCACAAAATATCCACAGCTACTTCAATTCTACCCATCATAAGAGAAAATGTAATAGCGGGGAAGGCACAGTGGAAAGAGTAATTTGTCTTACTTTTGCAAATTTACAAACACATATGACCTTATGCACACAGTTCTTGGCCTCCTGCCAGTCTTGAAAGGAGCTTGTACAAGTGAGGGGTACTACAGCTTAAGATTCAGCAGTTCACGGTAAATCCATCATTGCCATTATTCTGTCTGAACTAGTATTGTGGATTAGGTTCTTCCACTTATTGACACCTGTTGGGCAAGGGACAGTTCATCTTCAACAAGAGGTCAATTTCTTTCCTTAAATGGAAACCAAAAATAACCTTTGGGTTGTTTAGCTTCTCAAATAAATTATTTTCTAATAATGGAACAAAGAAAGGATTAAGAACAACAACAAAGCCCACTGATAGGAGAACATATTTGCCAATGTTATCTCCAATAAGAGTTTAATCTCCAAAATTTATAGGGAACTCATACAACTTAAAAAAGGAAGATAAACAGTCCAATCAAAAAATGGGCAAAGAACCTAAATAAACATTTTTCGAAAAAGGACATACAGAAGGCCAAGAGACATATGAAAACATGCTCAAAGTCATTAATCATCTGAGTCATTAATCAAAACGACAATGAGGTACCATCTCATACCTGTTAGAATAGTTATCATCAACAAATCAAAGAACAACAAGTGCTGGAAGGATGTGGAGAAAAAGGAACCTTCTTGCACTGCTGGTGAGAATGCAGACTGGTGCAGCCACTGTGAAAAACAGTATGGAGTATCCTCAGAAAATTAAAAATTGAACTTTCATTTGACTCAGTAATCCCACTTCTAGGAATATATCCCAAGGAAACAGAAACACCAGTCAGAAAGGATATATGCACCCCTATGTTCATAGCAGCACAATTTACAATAGCTAAGATTTGGAAACAGCCTAAGTGCCCATCAGTAGATGAGTAGATTAGAAAATTGTGGTACATCTACACAACAGAATACTATACTGCTGTAAAAATGAAGGGATTCTTAGCATTTGCAACAACATGGATAGAACTGGAGAGCATTATGCTAAGTGAAATAAGCCAGTCAGAGGAAGATAAATATCACATGATCTCACTCATTTGTGGAATATAATGAACAACATAAACTGTTTAACAAAAATAGAACCAGAGACATAGAAGCATTGAACAGACTCTCCAACCTATGAAGGAAGGCAGGGGGTGAGGAGGTAAGAGATCAACCAAAGGACTTGTATGCATGACCAATGGACATAGACAGTTGGGGGGTGGGGTGAGGGCATGTGCTTGGGGGTGGGAGTAGCCGGGGAGAAGTCAATGGGGAAAAAGGAGACTTATGTAATACTTTAAACAATAAAGAATTTGAATTAAGAAAAGAGAAGGGATTAAGGACTCAGGAGCTAGACTCAGCTTCCTTTCTTTTTTTTTCCAGCTTGTTGGCTACTTGGAGAACCCAATATGCACATTCAAAGGAAGATTTTACCTTTATATGTGGTTTTGACAAAATGCCACCAGCCTATGAGTAATTTTGACCTGAGATAAGAAGTGTGGTTAACTAAAGACAGAGGTAAATAATAGCAGCAACATATTCGCAGTCCTTTTCATGACAGTTACTACCATTTGTTGAACAATTATTAAAAAGCAAGGCAATACTAGTATATTAAAGATGTTAAATATTATATCAGTTTGAGTCCCTGAAGGCCAAACATGGCACACTCAAACAGGATAATTCAGAGGAGTTTAATAAAGGAATTATTTAAGTGATGATATGTTTAAGAAAAGCCAACAAATGATGGTGGAGCATCCTGGGACTCAATGTCAGAGAGCTATTAGCACCCTGAGGCCTGAAGGACTGAAAATATGGATAAAACTGAAGCTATTGCTATAATTTTAGGAGGCCACCTGGGAAGAGCTATGGGATTACTGGAGGAATGCAGCTGCTGACCAAACTGTCATCTGGCAATGAGAAATCTGGGGAATAAATATTCCAAACATACTCTCTGCCCTGCAATCTACTGCCTGTCCCTTCTGAATTAACTGAAAGCCAAATAGCAGAAGAGCTGTTCATGCAGCTCTCTCTCTCAGGACGCAGAGCAGAGTATATGTCAAAATACAGAGAGTGGGTCTGGAAATGCAAATAAATATTAAAACAGATATTAGGTGGATGTATATAAAATTGTCAATATTTGACCAACGTTAACCTGTACCAACAACTTTTAGAAGTTTAATTTACTATTATTATATTTAAACTTCACAACAAACTTGCAAGGTCTATATTAAAGTCCTCACTTTATGACAATTCTGAGGCTCAGATAAGAGAAAAATTCTAAAGAAGAGATTCTCCAAACATTATCTAAAAACATAGACTATACTGTCACCTAACCTAATTTTTTATAGAGAATAAGAGTTTCAGAGATCATCTTACTTAAAACACAAAAAGGAAAATGTATGGTAATTCCTCAAAAAATTAAACATAGAATGACCACATGACCCAGCAATTACACTTCTGGATATACATATACTATTAAAAAAAGGAAAACAGGAACTCCGATAGATATCTGAACACCTGTATTCTCCTCAGCATTATTCACAATAGCCCAGAGATGAAAACAATCCAAGAGTTTCTGAGAAGGCGAATGGATACACAAATGTGGTATATCAGTATACAGTATCTATATACTATCTAATAATAAAGAAACATGGTAATTAACCGTGACTTCACTACCCTTCCCATTGGCTAATCGGAGAGATATGCAAATTAACTGCCAACCAAGATGGCAGCCAGCAGACAGACAGGCAGCTGAAGGGAACAGGAGGCTTGCTTGCTCCAGTGAAGGAGGAAGCCAAGGTTCCCCGCCTGCCACTGCCGACCTCTGAGCTGCAACTCTAAGAAACAATGTTGCAATTATAGAAGCTAAACCATCCTCAGAAACCTGCCTTCAGCCGGCCAGGATTTCAGAGCTGGAGTTGCAACAGTGTTACAATTATAGAACCCAAAGAAACCCAGATCAGCAGCCGAGGTCTCAGAGCTGGAGCCAAGTCTCAGAGCTAAAGGTGGCTCTCAGTTCCAGAGACAGCAATAGAAGGTAAATAAATCCCAGAAAAAAAAAGAAAAAAGAAAAAAAGGAGAGGTTGGGAGCTTCAGTCACCCGCCAGCCTGAAAACGGCCCTCAGCCCCTCACCCAGACTGGCCAGGCACCCCAGTGGGGACCCCCACCCTGATCCAGGACACCCTTCAGGGCAAACCAGCCGGCCCCCACCCATGCACCAGGCCTCTATCCTATATAGTAAAAGGATAATATGCCACCCAGCACCGGGAACAGCGGAGCCACGAGGCCTCCTGGCCCCTGGAGCAACATGACAGGGGGCAGCGCCCAAACCCCCTGATTGCTCTGCGGCTCTGTGTGTGACAGGGTGCGGGGCCACAACCTCCCTATCCGCCCTGCTCTGTTCGTGACAGGGGAAGGCCCTCCAACCCCCTGATCAGCCCTGCTCTGTGCCTGATAGGGGGGAGCTCCCCAACCCCTTATTCGCCCTGAGGCTCTGTGTGTGACAGGGTGCGGCGCCCCAACCCTCCCCCCCGCCGGGGCCCTGCTCTGTGTGTGATGGGGTAGAGCCATAACCTCCCCATTGGCCCTGCCTTGAGTGTGACAGTGGCGGCGCACCAACCCCCTGATCCGCCCTGCTCTGTGTGTGACAGGGGGCAGTGCCCCAACTCCCCTATTGGCCCTACTCAATGACAGGGGGGAGCTCCTCAACCCGCTGATTGGCCCTGCTCTGTGCATGACGGGGGGGCTCCCCAACCCCCTTATCGGCTCTGCTCTGTGTGTGACAGGGTACAGAGCCCCAATCCCCCTGATCGGCCCTGCTCTGTGAGTGACAGGGGGTGGCGCCGCAACCCCCCATCGACCCTGCCTTGAGTGTGACAGGGGGCAGCGCCCCAACCCCCCAATCGGCCCTACCCTGAGCATGACTGAGGGTGGCATCGCAACCTCCCAATCCGCCCTGCTCTGTGCATGACAGGGGGCAGCGCCCCAACTCCCCAGTCGGCCCTGCTCTGAGCCCAACCAGGGGCTGCACCTAGGGATTGGGCCTGCCCTCTGCCACCC
Organism: Myotis daubentonii; assembly: GCF_963259705.1. Taxonomy (NCBI): domain Eukaryota; kingdom Metazoa; phylum Chordata; class Mammalia; order Chiroptera; family Vespertilionidae; genus Myotis; species Myotis daubentonii. Next base: position 200,825,228 of record NC_081841.1, on the reverse strand, counting down.
AGGAGCGGGCCTAAGCCAGCAGGTCGTTATTTCCCGAGGGGTCCCAGACTGCGAGAGGGCACAGGCTGGCTGAAGGACCCCCTCTCCCCCCTGAGTGCACAAATTTTTGTGCACCGGGCCTCTAGTATATATATAAAAGCCTAAGTGACCTTTACAACCGAACAACTGAAATGACTGGTCGACCAGTCACTATGACATGCACTAACCACTAGGGGGCAGACGCTCAATGCAGGAGCCGCCCCCTTGTGGTCAGTAAGCTCCCACAGCCAACCTCCCATGGCTGGAAATTGGTATCAGAATCTGGCATCCATGCCTTCTGCGCCTGTCCTGGTGACAGTAGCCGCCTCTCCCAACCACACTGGGGCCTTTGGGCCCTGGGCTTGGACGAGAAACTGGGGGTGGGTGGCGGAGGACGCGGCCCCTTTCCCAGGGGGGCCAAGGGCTGGTTCCCTCTTCGGGGAGGCGGCCAACCTCCCGCACCCCAATCCTCCCCTGAGCCCGCAGGCCCCAATTGGTCTGTGGTCCCTCCCCCCTGGCCTGCAGGCCCCAATTGGCCTGGCCTTGATTGGCCTTGATCACTGGCCAGGCCTAGGGACCGCACCCATGCACCAGGCCTCTAGTAATATTATTGTGTTAAAAAGGAAGAAAATTCTACACATGCTACAACATGAATGAACCTTAAAGTCATTAAATTAAGTGAAATAAGCCCATCACAAAAGGACAAATTATTGTATGGTGCCTTTTAGTGAAGTTCCTGGTTTAGTCAAAATTATGGAAACAGGGTGCCCGGAGCCGGTCCATCCTTGCTGTTTCAAGGGACCTGGCATATATGGCATACTTTTCTTAATATGTTTGCTCACCTTCTTGGCGCTGTGTTTTAACCAAAGTCACCTCTCCGAGAAAGGTTGAATCCCCAGGTAGGGATTTTCCCCTGAAGTTAGGGAGGGAATAAAACCCCTCAACTAAGTGCCAGGCAGGTAATTAATCCCTTTAACTACGAACAATCATGCTTAAACTACATAATCTTTTCTCCCTGGAATGGAGATAAGAAACGCCCTAACCTTTGTAATAGAGATTGATAGGATTGAATCAACTGGTATAAATACAGTTGTAACAAGACAGAAAGACTCAGAACTCAGGAGACAGAATTCAGAAGACAGAGCCTACATGGAGCCTAGAGACAGAAGAACTTTGCTGGAGAGAGCATGCCGGAGGATCCTGGAGAGGGACTGGCCTCGGAGCCTAGAGACAGAGCCTAGCGGGAGAACATGGCAAGGGATCCTGGACTGAACCTGACTACAGAGATTGGCAGGAGAACCTGACTGGAACCTGGACACTGAACCTGACTGGAGAGCCTGGACAGAACCTGGCTGGAGAACCTAGCGAGGGAACATGGCTACAGAACCTGGCAGGAGATCCGAAGCAGAACCTCTCTGGAGATCCAGACCAGAACTTGGCTGGAGATCCTGGCTGGAGATCCTGGCTAGGCTGCTGATCAACTGAACGCTGTCTCCGTGTCATTCCTTCTTCGCCGACTCCGTCCACGCCTTTGGGGACCCCTGGACCCGCTGGGGTTGCACCCCGGCAAATGGCGCCCGAACAGGGACCCCTAGGTAAGCGCCCTGAACTCGGGATGGATCGGACTCCACCGTAGGAAGAGGGTGGATAGTCTTCGCCGACTCCGTCCACACCTTTGGGAACCCCTGGAACAGGATTCCCTTAGGTAAGCCCCCCCCATTGAGAACCCCACACTCGGGACGGATAGGACTCCACCAGGGTGCTACAGACCCCCCTATAGAGGATAAGTAGGGTAAGAAGGTGGATAGTACAGAACTTAGATTGAGAAGATGTGCCATACTGAGTCCAAAGAAAGAAGACTCTGTATTGATTCTTAGATTGAGAAGATGTGCCATACTGAGTCCAAAGACTCTGTATTGATCTTTAGATTAAGAAGATGTGCCATACTGAGTCCAAAGAAAAGAAGACTCTGTATTGATCTTTAGATTAAGAAGATGTGCCATACTGAGTCTAAAGAAAAAAGACTCCGTATTGATCTTTTAACATATATGCTTATTAGCAGAGGAATTAAGGTTACTCCCAGTCAGACAGAACATTTTATACAAGAAATACGTCCATGCTTTTCTGAGGAAGGAAAGGTGCCGGAAAGGTAAATGTAGAGGCATGGGAGAAGGTAGGCCCAAGGAGCCTTATCCTTAACCTCACTGCAGCCTTTCCACCCCGGGAAAGTGCAGGATTGGCAAGCTCTCCCTGGGGTGATAGATCAGGACTCAGGTAATAGCAGAAAGCGCCAATCCTACTCTTAAAATGGATACAAGAGAGCGTTTCAGGTTTTTCTTTTTAATGCTTGCTTTTAAAAAATAAAAAAGGGGGAATTTGCCGGGAGCCGGTCCATCCTTGCTGTTTCAAGGGACCTGGCATATATGGCATACGGTTCTTAATATGTTTGCTCACCTTCTTGGCGCTGTGTTTTAACCAAAGTCACCTCTCCGAGAAAGGTTGAATCCCCAGGTAGGGATTTTCCCCTGAAGTTAGGGAGGGAATAAAACCCCTCAACTAAGTGCCAGGCGGGTAATTAATCCCTTTAACTACGAACAATCATGCTTAAACTACATAATCTTTTCTCCCTGGAATGGAGATAAGAAACGCCCTAACCTTTGTAATAGAGATTGATAGGATTGAATCAACTGGTATAAATACAGTTGTAACAAGACAGAAAGACTCAGAACTCAGGAGACAGAATTCAGAAGACAGAGCCTACACGGAGCCTAGAGACAGAAGAACTTCGCTGGAGAGAGCATGCCGGAGGATCCTGGAGAGGGACTGGCCTCGGAGCCTAGAGACAGAGCCTAGCGGGAGAACATGGCAAGGGATCCTGGACTGAACCTGACTACAGAGATTGGCAGGAGAACCTGACTGGAACCTGGACACTGAACCTGACTGGAGAGCCTGGACAGAACCTGGCTGGAGAACCTAGCGAGGGAACATGGCTACAGAACCTCGCTGGAGATCCGAAGCAGAACCTCTCTGGAGATCCAGACCAGAACTTGGCTGGAGATCCTGGCTGGAGATCCTGGCTAGGCTGCTGATCAACTGAACGCTGTCTCCGTGTCATTCCTTCTTCGCCGACTCCGTCCACGCCTTTGGGGACCCCTGGACCCGCTGGGGTTGCACCCCGGCAACAGGGTTTCCAGGGGCTGGGATGGTGGGCAATGGGAGTTATTGTTTAACAGGTACCAAGTTTCAGTTGGGAAAGGTGAAATATTTCTGAAACTAGATGGTACTGGTCTTTGAACAATAATGAGAATATATTTAATGGCACAGATCTGTACAGTTAAAATTTGTTAAAATGTTAAATTTTGTTATGCATATTTTACCACAATAAAAATGTACTAAAAATTGCAAAGTCTAATAAAATTTACATAACAGTTGTTATTAATATCGGTAATAACCTCTAAATATATTGAAATGCCAGGGCACAGAGAGGTGAACTATCTTGTACAATAGCATACAATTAAAGCACATTAGGACTGAGCTTCAACCTCATGTCCTCTGACTGAAAATATAGTTTCTTTTCTAGAAATATAAAACTTTTTACAATCTCACCCCAGGACCCAGAATAATTCCAGTTTCTGTATTTTTTTAATTAAATCTTTATTGTTCAGATTATTACAGTTGTTCCTCTTTTTTCTCCCCATAGCTCCCCTCCACCCGGTTCCCACCCCACCCTCTGCCCTTACCCCCACCACTGTCCTCATCCATAGGTGTACGATTTTTGTCCAGTCTCTTCCTGCACCCCCACACCCCTTTCCCCCCCGAGAATTTTCAGTCCACTCCCTTTCTATGCCCCTGATTCTATTAAATTCACCAGTTTATTCTGTTCATCAGATTATTTATTCACTTGATTTTTAGATTCACTTGTTGATAGATATGTACTTGTTCATAATTTTTATCTTTACCTTTTTCTCCTTCTTCCTCTTCTTAAAGAATACCTTTCAGCATTTCATATAATATTGTTTGGTGGTGATGAACTCCTTTAGCTTTTTCTTATCTGTGAAGCTCTTTATCTGACCTTCAATTCTGAATGATAGCTTTGCTGGGTAAAGTAATCTTGGTTGTAGGTTCTTGGCATTCATCACTTTGAATATTTCTTGCCACTCCCTTCTGGCCTGCATAGTTTCTGTTGAGAAATCAGCTGACAATTTTATGGGTACTTACTTGTAGGTAACTAACTGTTTTTCTCTTGCTGCTTTTAAGATTCTCTCTTTGTCTTTTGCTCTTGGCATTTTAATTATGATGTGTCTTGGTGTGGTCCTCTTTGGATTCCTTTTGTTTGGGGTTCTCTGTGCTTCCTGGACTTGTAAGTCTATTTCTTTCACCAGGTAGGGGAAGTTTTCTGTCCTTATTTCTTCAAATAGGTTTTTAATATCTTGTTCTCTCTCTTCTTCTGGCACCCCGATAATTTGGATGTTGGTTCACTTGAAGTTGTCCCAGAGGCTCCTTACACTAACTTCATATTTTTGGATTCTTTTTTCTTTTTGCTCCTCCGGTTGGGTGTTTTTTACTTCTTTGTATTTCAAATCTTTGACTTGATTCTTGCGCTCCTCTGGTCTGCTGTTGGGTGTCTGTATAATATTCTTTATTTCAGTCAGTGTATGCTTAATTTCTATTTGGTCCTTTTTCATATCCTCGAGGGTCTCACTAGATTTCTTGAGGGTCTCACTAAATTTATCGGTGGTTTCTAGGAAATTCTTGAAAAACCTTATAACTATGGTTTTGAACTCTATATCCAGTAGTTTGGTTTCCTCCATTTCTGTCATTTGTGACCTGTTTTTTTGTCTCTGCATTTTTTATGCTTCTGTTGATAGAGTGGCTTTCTGTGCTAGGTGTCCTATAGGGCCCAGTAGCTCAGCCTCCCCAATTACCTGAGGTGGACACTCTTGGTGCACCCCTTTGTGGACTGTGTGCATAGTCTTGTTGTAGTTAAGCCTTGATTGTAGTTGGTATCACTGGGAGGAATTGACCTCCAGGCCAATTGGCTGTGAGAATCAGCTGTGTCTATGGTGGGAGAACTTCTGTGCTGGAGACACACTTATGGGGCAAGACTTGCTTCAGTGGGGCTTTGGTGCTCACTGAGTCTGCCCCCTGAGTGTGTCTCTTATGGATCTGAGGAGTTGTAATCTGGATGGTCCCACTCAGACCACTGGGTACACTGGCACTTGGATCTCTAAGGAGGTGATAATTTAGCCTCTGCCTGAGCTACCCAGCAGGAGCTATGGAGAGATCTGCAGATTCCTCTTCTTTGTTTGGGATTTGGAGGTGCCCAGATGAGGCCCAGCTGTGAAGCAATGCAAGTTGCTGGGGGGCTTGGGCCTTCTTTTGCATGTTCTGGATCTCTCTGACCCAGCTGCAGTTTGTTAGGTAATTTTAGATTGCAAAGGGCTAGGTTATTCATATGCAAAAGCCTCTGCACACAGCTTGAGTGGGGTGGGGGTCTCAGGGAATCAACAGGGCGGAGCAAACAGCTATGGCTGATCCTCAGTCCTTCCCTAAGAGGTCCTGGGTCTCAGTGTCCCGAGGTAATCGCTGCAAGCACCTCTGAGAGAAAGCCACCCAGTTTCTCCCCGTATGAGTCTGGGTCCCCAGAGACTCTCTCAGAACTGGAGTTCAGAACTGTTGGGAGCTTGTGTCTCCTTACGATTGAAAAAGACAACAGCGCCCTCAGTTGCCAGCCCTTTCCCCGCGTGGCCCTCCGTACTCTGCACTTTACTTCGCACCTCCTCTGAGTCTCAATGTGCTTTTCTCTTTCCTTCTAGTTGTAGAATTTCCACTCATCCAGCCTTCCTGTGGTCTGTTTTGTCTTTTAGTTGTAGTTTTGAAGTGGTTGTGCGAGGCAGCAATTTCTGGTGTTTACCTATGCCGCCATCTTGGTTTCTCCCCTATTTCTAAGGTAACTGAATAAGGCAACTGATGGTTTGGTGAAGAAAATCAAATTCATTTCCATGAATAAGTAATGTGTTTATCAACAACTTGCTAATTGGTAAAATCCTTAATTTTCAAAGTTAACTATTAATGATCTGATGCACAGTTCTTGCTTCTCATTGAAGTGTGTTGTTGGTTTTCTGGTATGATCTTAAGAATGTCTGTTCTCAGCTTTAGATGTGCAGTTCTGGATGTCTTTTCCATCATAGCCAAAGCACAAAAACACAGAGGAACTGCACTGTGTTTTTGTTGCTTTTCAACTTTATCTTCTGTTTAAAGGAGTGAATGAAATTTAAAGTGTGTGTGTGTGTGTGTGTGTGTGTGTGTGTGTGTGTGTGTAGAAAGGGAGAATATATATATATATATATATATATATATATATATATATATATATATATAGAGAGAGAGAGAGAGAGAGAGAGAGAGAGAGAGAGAAACACATTGGATCAGTTTGGGCTTGAGTGTTTTCTCACAACAACAGAGACTTTAGATTGCATTTGGCTTGAGAAACATGGACAAATGTCACAGCAAGAAAGGAAATAAGTAAATAGATAGTTATCCTTTTATTGTGAAGGATTATAATTTCCGAGTTTAACTGTAAATGTATGTGTTGTTAAGACCAGAACTAGAATCTATTGGGTGGAATACTGGGTGAGTCTCTAAAATTCCTTTGTGGAAAACCTCATACTTTGATTTGGCAAAGGGCACAACAGAACACACCCTAAAGCAAATATTCTAATTGAAATAAAAAAAAAACTATCAAAATCAGGGAACAAGTTTATATGTCTACGATCAAAATTACCAAATAATTTTTCTTTAATGCAGAGATTAACTCATGATGAACTCTTACTCTGATATTGCCCAATCTAATTAGGCAAAATAGACAAAAAAGGAAACCAACTCGTCAAATTAGTTAGCAATGTGAACATCATTAGGAGAGGCTAGCAATTAAGACTCTAGGCTTATCAACTTTAAGAAACATATGTAGTGTCTTTTTAGGGTCTCAGCTTCAGTTCTTATATGGAGTACAATAGAATCTAAATTTTAGGCAATTTTCTGATTTTATTCAAAATAAAAATTTGATGTCGATACTCACAGTTACTCTAAAGGTTCTCTAACTCCAGTTCCAAATGGACACTCAATAAATATTTGGAAGGGAGGAAAGAAAGAATAAAAACTTAAATCAAAAGCTGAGAGTTAGTGTGAGAGAGAAAAATCTATGCAGATAAAGCTAATGCAGAGCAATAAACAATACATATAAAAAGGTTGGTGACATATGTAGATACAGAACAAATATTGGGGAAATTAAGGTTCAGGGATACAATCTGGCCACTGCTATTCAGGAGTTCAAGGCACCAACTTCATTATAACTGTGGAACATGGCAAGAATCCAGTTATCAGAAAGCTTATTACCAAGGTCAGAAAGACTGGATAGTAAGACTTACCTTGAGGTTGAGCTAGTGAGTTACTGCCACACTTCAGCAATTCATGGATGTTCTTCATTTAGGTTAGAGATTAGTTCCAGAGTCTGGGTGGAAGCTGGCTCTCTTGGCAGAATTTCAGTAAGCATATTGAGGTAATTATTGTTGACCAGGAGAGCTGGATGAAAATGACAAAAGTAAGAGAACAAAAAAGAGCCCATTTTCAGATGATCTAAGTAGGCTGAGGTCTGCTTTGTGATTTTCAAATTTCTAAGTGAGAAGCCTGACTTTTCAGGGTGCTTGTTTAGGATTTTTAGCTGCAATGCCAGAGAGAGTTCTCAGTTTTAGGAAGCCATATTTGGAGATTTCGGAGAACAACAGTCTAGAAACAAAAGAAGAAATACCTCTCAATATTTTAATTTAAAATAATTGAAAATGTCTGGATACCTAGTTCCTTGAGGGACTTAATTTTCCTGGTTTCTCTGAAGGGCTTATTTAGTTCTACCCCAAATGCCTATTCTCACATATTCCAGCATGGCTTTTCATGTTTCAATGGTTAATATAAGCCACTGAACTTGTGGGTATTTATCCAGATCTGGTATGTGAACATTTGGAGGTTTGCTCTCAGGTCCCTTTCACTGAAATCTTCTTTTTGGGCACTGATTTGGGCTGAACACACAAAGTACAAATTGGCTCTTGGGACAGAGATGCCAGGCTGAGGCTGATAAAAGATTTACTGCAGAGTGCTTAGAATCACTGAGCTTTGCTATGGAATTATTATAGTCTTTCCCTCTGAGATGCAGTGATTTATCACCTACTGATAGACAAGACTGTTTAACTCCATTCCCATTAATTGATTGAACAATTTACTTTCTGCTTTGCGCTCACACCTGCTCTTGATCAAAGCTGGTTCATACTCTGCTCTTGGCTATTGCTTGATGCCATATTAATGGTTTATTGGTTCCACTGAGCCTATAACACAGCAGAGTTTATGATGTTTAACAAAATGACATGTCTAAATAGTCTCTTGGCTTTGAATTGTCTTTTTATCAAATTAATATATGATGTGGGTTTTCCTTGTACTTCAGAACTGCACATTTCTGCCATGTCTGCCACACAACACTGTACATATCCTAACAGTATTCCTACAATGCATAAGAAAGAAAGGACTTTTTTGTTCATTGATGTTCTTTGCCATTTATTTCCATTGGATAGGAGATGCCAGGAGGAGTCTCTTGGGAGGGTGGACCTGGTAAATACTGACAATTATAAGCAAGTTCTATCTATATCTCCTTCTCCCTAAAATCAGGTATTTTTAAGGAGAGACCGAAGAGTGCTTCACCCTCAGAAGTACACTGGGGAAGGTGAAGATTTCTTTCTGAAACAAAGAAGGTCAGAAACCCCATGAAAGCACACAGAAACATAAAAAAATGTAGCTGAGAAAGATTGGCCTATTTTGCTAAATAAATCTTGATGACTTAAAATTTCTTTTAGAATTATTATTATTATTAAATATATTTTTATTGATTTCAGAGAGGAAGGGAGAGGGAGAGAGAGATAGAAACATTAATGATGAGAGAGAATCATAGATCAGCTGCATCCTGCATGCCCCCTACTGGGGATCTAGCCCACAACCCTGGCATGTGCCCCTGACCAGACCCTTCAGTCTGCAGGCTGACACTCTATCCATTGAGCCAAATCATCTAGGGCTCTTAGCGTTATTATTAAAGCCACATGGGAGGCAGGGATCTGCACTTATTGAGTTTATACACGTTATCATTATATATTCTGCCTCTAGTAACAGCAAACCTTTATTAAAGTATTTCTATAGACCATGTACCATAGTTAGAATTAACAGCATGAGTTCTGAAATCAGGCTACTTGGGGATTCTAACTCAACAAATCTGAGGCATGCTTTGCCTCAGATTCCTCTGGAAATTAGGTACAACAATAGCTGATCTAGGTTTTTGAGGTTTAAATGAGCTAAAATTAGTAAAGCTCTTTGCATAGTACTTAACACTCAATAAACACTTTACAAATGTTAGCAGTTATCAAAATAACATTAAATTGTAGGTATTTTAACTGTTTTATAGATGAAAGGCAAAAATACCTTACCTGGTACATAGAAGGAAGGAGGGTGAAAGAGATAAATATATAGCTGTGGAAGTTACCTTCGTGGTGACAAATTAGGTCAGATTGTCTAGTACAATTGCTCAGATTAATTGTTCAGTTTAATATATTGCCTTGTTTTTAGTAAATGCTCAAGAAATGGTAGTAATTGTCATGAAAGTTCTCAAATTTTTGCTACTATTATTTTTCTCTCTCTTTGATTCATATGAGGTCAACTGGCTAGGTTATATGACTAAAGATTATATTTCCAACTTCCTTAAAAAGCTCTGGATATGTGTGCTTAAGGGAGACAGCAAGGAGACTAGGTCACCACCAGTGGAGAAACAAACCATGCAAAACAGAGACTCTGCTAATGAAAATTATATTCATCTACAGAGAGCTTCATAATTTTTAATTGTCAGAATATAATGTCAAGACAAACCAACCAAAAATAAGAGCGGATAATGTAAAGCACATGCATTTTTTTTTTCCTTTCTGGAGTGTTCTTCTGGCTCTCCAAATAACTGGCTCTTACTTATCTCAACTTAAATGTCACTTTATCAAAATTGTTTTATCTGACTTTCTCTTCAAAGTTACTTCCCCCTTTCAGGGCCTTTGCTAGTCCACATGGTGTCTTTGGGCAAACTGGAAAAAAAACCCAAAAACCAGTCCTTCCTCAACAGTCTTTACCTACATTGTCAGAAAATGATTTTCATATACAAACTTATCTGAACAGAACACTTACTGACATCTGCTGGAAAATTAATAAACATACAACTCTGCAATGTCCATGATATGAATTGCGCCCCCTAGGGTTGTGTTGTGTAAAATATGCATGGTTGTACACAGCATCCCTAAGACCCTTTATTCTTCATAACAGCATCCAGTTTGTTTCATTCACAGTATTTACTGAATGCTGAAATTGTTATTTATATCTATTCCTTCACAGTTTAGAAGCTCTAGGAAGGCAGAGACCATCTTTATCTTACCTTATTCACTGCTATACCATCCTATATAATAAAAGCCTAATATGCTAAGTGTCTGACCATTTGTTCGACCATTCGACCAGTTGTTATGTGCACTGACCACCTGGGGGCAGATGCTCCAACTGGTAGGTTAGTTTGCTGCTGGGGTCCAGCCGATCAGGACTGGACAAGACGGACCCTGGAGCCCTCCCGCAGTCCCTCCCTGGACCCAATCATGCACCAGTGGGGTCCCTTGGCCTGGCCTGCGCCCTTTTGCAATCAGGGACCCCTCAGGGGATGTCGGAAAGCTAGTTTTAGCCTGATCTCCACAAGCCAGGTTGAGGGGCCTCATTGGTGCATGAATCCGTGTACTGGGCCTCTAGTTAGAAGATGAAATAGTGTGTTTGTTTCATTGTAGGTGCTCAAAATATATTTGATAAATGATTAAATAAATGCATATATCTATTAGTCCAAATTATCTAGCAAGAAACCTGATTTAAATTTTGGTTGGCTATAAATGTGCATAGCATGGTGTTTTGAATGTAGTAGAAAATTAGTAACTATGCACTGACTAAAATGGAAAGCCTTGTTCTAGAATCTACAAGGATTATGAATCATATAAAACATAGGAATTGCCATTATGAAATTAATATCTAGCATTAATGACTAAAACAACAACTTAAGTATCTTTGTCTTTTCAGAAAAAGAACAGGGATATTGGAGGAAAATATAAGAGTAGCTTTGGAGCCTTTCTCTAATTTGGATTTGGTTTGGAAAGTCAAGAGTAATAAGTGTTTTTTTTGTTTGTTTGTTTTTTACAGAAATCAAAACAATGCTGTGTTTGAATATAAAGATAAATAAGTAAACCAATGTAACAGAATACAGATCCAGGAAAAAGACTAATACATAGACAGTCAGTTGTTTTTGATAATGCAATTTTATGCACTACAACAATTGGGTACATGAATAAAGAGAAACATAAGTTTCTACAACTATCTCAATAAAATTAATGACATAATAATTGAGATGGATTATAGATAGGAACAAAAAGTTAAAGCTATAAATATTTTAAAACTGTTGTCCAATCCAATAGCCATGAAACATTACATTAATTAAAATGAAATTCAATTTATTTTTTAAAATTTTTTTATTATGTTATTACATACGTGTCCCTATCCCCACATTACAGCCCACCCTCCCCAACTCACGCCCTCACCCCCCTGTTGTCTGTGACCATTGGTTAGGCCTATATGCTTGCATATAAGTCCTTTGGTTGATCTCTCCCCCTTACACCCACCATCCCCTACCTTCCCTCTGAGGTTTGACAGTCCGATTGATGCTTTTCTGTCTCTGGATCTGCTTTTGTTCATCAGTTTATGTTGTTCATTATATCCCACAAATGAGTGAGATCATGTGATATGTATCTTTCTCTGATTGGCTTATTTAACTTAGCATAATGCTCTCCAATTCCATCCATGCTGTTGCAAATGGTAAAAACTCATTTTTTTACCGCCGCATAGTATTCCATTGTGTAGATGTACCACAGTTTTTTAATCCACTCATCTATTGATGGGCACTTAAGCTGTTTCCAAATCTTAGCTATGGTGAATTGTGCTGCTATGAACATAGGGGTGCATATATCCTTTCTAATTGTTGTTTCTACTTTCTTGGGATATATTCCTAGAAGTGGGATCACTGGTCAAATGGGAGTTCCATTTTTAGTTTTTTGAGGAAAATCCATACTGTTCTCCACAGTGGCTGCACCAGTCTGCATTCCCACCAGCAGTGCACGAGGGTTCCTTTTTCTAGACATCCTCACCAGCACTTGTCATTTGTTGATTTGTTGATGGTAGCCATTCTGACAGGTGTGAGATGGTACCATATTGTTGTTTTGATGAGTCATAAGTGTTTTGAACTTTCCGTTTGGCCAAGTCTTCTCATCTTTTGGGATCTCAGTTTATACACTTATAAGTAAAGTAATTGGATGAGAATTCTCACAGTATTTAGATTAAATGTGAATACAGAATCTACACATTACCCTGATTTGAGAATCCTGTTCAAGATGATCTCTTTGATCCCTTAAACCATAAGAGTCTATGAAAATGATACCTTATTATAACTCAATTTTTGCATCTATTAAAAGGGGGTAATGCACATTTTTTTCTCTATCTTGTTATAAATTTGGTAGATATATGTGATGACATGTTGGAGAATGCTAAGCAGTCTTGAGATTATCTGGCTAATTTAACTAACATAATAATTTCCAGATTCGTTATCTGTTGATTGTGTCAAATAAGAGTATTGGTCTCCTAGTCCTTGTGACATTAATTAAATAATCAACTCATGCCTGTGTGAGTAAAATATGGTTGTAAAGTTATCATTTGAAATGTGGAGAGTTATATTAGTCAGGATATATTCATCCAACAGTATTTACAATATTTAGAAGAGAAAGTACTAAATGCAGGGAATTATTATACAAGTAATAGAAGAACTGAGAAGTCAAAAACTGGCAGATGGTCATTCGGAAGGAAATCAGGGGAACAGAAGAAGGAGGCAGTTTCATTGAAGCCAAGAATCTGGAGGTCCCAGCAGATCCTATGCTAGGAAAAAAATGCAGCTCTTTCATCCCCCCTGCCTCCAGGTTTATTAAGAAACAACTGGTATATTTCATGGTGTGAGGTTAAGGTGTAAAATTAAATGAATTGATACACTTATACACTGAAATATTATTACCATAGTTGTGTTAGTTAAGATCTCCATCACCTTACATAATTACCTTTGTGTGTGTGTGTGTATATTAAGAACATTTAATATCCCCTGACACATCAACTTTTAAGTAAATAATACAGTTTTGTTAACTATAGTCACCATGCTATACATTAGCTCCCAGAACTTACTCATCTTATACCTGGAAGTTTGTACCCTTTAACCAACATCTCCCCATTTCTCCCAACCATTAGGTCCTGGAAACTACCTTTCTACTCTATTTCTACCAGTTCAGCTTTTCTAGGTTCTACATACTAGTATAAGTGAGATCTTACAGTGTTTGTCTTTCAGTGTCTGACTTCTTTCACTTAGCAGAAGGCCCTCAAGTTCCATTCATGTTGTCATAAATAGATTTTCTTTCTTTCTCATAGCTGAATAATATTCCATTGTATATGAATACACATATACTAGTACAATATACATATATACACATATATACATATATACATATCAGAACTTTATGTAAATCTTCATGTATACATTGTACATAAATATACATGAATACATATCACATCTTCATTCATTCATTCATGAACACTTAGTTTTCATATATTGGCTGTTTTAAATAATGCTGCAATAAACATGAGAGTGCAGATATGTTTGATATTCTGATTCATTTCCTTTGGATTAATACCCAGAAGTGGGTTTGCTAGATCATATGGTAGTTCTATTTTTAATTTTTTGAGGAATCTCCATACTGTTTTCCATAATGGCTACACCATTTTACATTCCCACCAACAATATACAGCATTATCTTTTTCCACATCCTTGCTGACACTTGTTCTCTCTTGTCTTTTGGGTGATAGCCATTTTAACAGGTATAAGGGGATATCTCGTGGTTTTGATTGACATTTTCCTGATGGTTGTGCATCTTTTCATGAACCCGTTGGCCATTTTTATATCTTCTTCGGCAATATATCCATTCGTGTCCTCTGCTCATTTTAAAATAAGATTTTTTTGTTATTGAGTGTATGTGTATGTATTTTTAACATTAACCTCTTATCACATATATGGCATGCAAATATTTTCTCATAATTTTGTAAGTTATTTTTTAATTTTGTTATTGTTTCCTTGCTTAGAAGAGTTTTTGTGTTTTGTTTTTGCTTTTGTTTTGTTTGGTTTTTAGTGTGACTCAGTTTCATTTATTTTTGCTTTTGTTGCTTGCATTTTGGTGCCATCTCTCAAAAATTATTGCCAGGACCAATGTCAAAAATATTTTTCCTATGTTTCCGCCTAGGATTTTTCTAGCTTCAGGTCTTATGTTTAGATTTTTAATCCATTTTGAGTTAATTCTGGTGAGTGGTGTAAGATAGGAGTCCAATTTCATTCTTGCACATGTGGTTACCCAATTTTCCCAACACCATTTATTAGAGAGATCATCTTTCCCCGTTTGGCATTCTTGGTTCCCTTGTCAAATATTACATGACCACAGATGTGCTATAGATGCTGAAGATAACTTAGATCCTCCATGGATATATCTGCTCCCCACTTTTTTGCTTCTCTGTGGCAGATTTCCTAACTTTGCATGCCTTCTTTGGATCCTGCAATGCATCAGACCAGGTGGTGATAGCCTCCCTTATGTTTTCCCTAAAGCAATGCTAAGTGTTTAACTTTGAGGTCTCTTTCTGGCCTGCAGATTTGGGCCAGCTTTCTGTGTGTGCTCATTAGTCTTCTGCAAAGCTTGCCCTTGCCATTATAAGAAGCATGCACAGGGGGCCAGCCACTAGGTGGAGGGGTGTATGGGTGAGGCTCACAGAGTGCTAGGGACATCTGTAAGCCTGTTGGGGTATCTACAGGTGAGATGCCTCCCAGTGGAGTCTGTGATGCCACAACCTTTTGATATTATGTGGGCCCTGGCTGCCATTCTCCTATCTGCTCACTATCCCCTAGTTGTGCAGCTCTTGAGTCATTACTCTAAGTGGGGTGAGAGAGAAATAGGGCTCTTTGGCAGAGTCTCACACAGCTGGGGAAGCTGGGCACTCACTCATATGCATTCACTTTCTCCCACAGGAAAAATCACTGGCTCAGAAGGGTTCCTTGGCAGTGAACTACTGCCTTGAGGGGGGGATTACAAGGTTAAAGTCAAACTCCTCCTCTTATCCTCTGCAATGAGTCCTAGCTTAGATTTTTGTTTGTTTGCTTGTTTCATAGGTATGCTGGAATTTCTCCACGGGACTCCTGGACTTCTATGAAGGCTTTTATCCATGGGTGATTATCTGAGTTAGTGTTCTCTAGGGGTTTCCAGACTGTACCCATGAGGGGCTGAAGCCAGGTCATGGGCCACTTCAAGTTCCACAGCTGGGACCGAGGCCTGTATGCCTAATACCTAATGCATGGTGGCTAAGGATCCTCCTGGGTCCTTTGACATATGGTGCTGGATCATACGACTTCTATAAAAGCACTTCTGTCTATGAATGGATACCAATTGTGGTTGTTGAGAGGAGAATACAACAAGGGGATGTCATATTCAGTCATTTTGTTGATGTTACTTGCATCTGCTCCTAAAGTTATTGCCTGAAATGGGGTTGGAGGAGGAAAACCTTTATATTCTCTTATTTCCACACTCCACCCTTTTACCAGGACCTCATTGACTAAAACAGCTGGAAACAGGCTTTCTGCCTTGTTTGCAATACAGAGTAAAGCAGAGGAGGCTCAGACAATGGGTCAGAAAGCAAACAGGCCTGGGACAGGCATAAATATCTCTCATCCATCCTATATAATAAAAGGGTAATATGCAAATTGACCCTAACAACAGAACAACTGGGAATGACTGGTCACTATGACACACACTGATCACCAGGGGGCAGACGCTCAATGCAGGAGCTACCCTCTGGTGGTCAGTGTGCTCCCACATGGGGAGCTCTGCTCAGCCACAAGCTAGGCTGATGGCTGCCAGCACAGCAGTGGTGGCGGGAGCCTCTCCCGCATCCTCAGCAGCGCTAAGGATGTCCAACTGCAGCCTACATTTGCTCCCCACTGGCAAGTGGACATCCCCCAAGGGCTCCCGGGCTGCCAGAGGGATGTCTGTCTCCCAGCTTAGGCCCACTCCCCCCGGTGAGCAGTCCTAAGCCAGCAGGTGGACATCCCCCGAGGGGTCCCAGACTGCAAGAGGGCACAGGCTGGCCTAATGGACGCCCCCAAGTGCACAAATTTTTGTGTACTGGGCCTCTAGTTATATAATAAAGAAGTATCCCAGTATGTAAGAAAGTTATAGAGATTGGATTTTGTCTCAGATAGAGCAAAGCATGTTTTCCTAATTTATCATTTTACTGCCATGAAGTGTGACACCAAAGTGAGACAATCAAAATACATAAACCTTGATATATGATCCATTTTGACTCTTCCAGATAAAGATTGCTGAATCCTTATACTTTCAACTCAATCAATTGCTACATGGTCAATCACGAAGAGGGTTAAAAATATGAAATTGATCATGCTACAGTCAATTTATACCATCATATAGACTTGGTGTAAATTGTGATGAGTGCTAACAATCTGCTAGATAAGAAAAAATTCAAAAAAATGACCTTGAACATACTAGGATAAAGTGCAATGGCAAAAACTACACAGCTGAAATGTGCACACAAAAAATGAAACCAGAATGGGAGGCATTCTAACAACAAGAAAATATTATGAGGGGGGAGGGGAAGTGTATTTGCCTCACTTAGAAAGAAACCAAAATAAAAAGCAATCTTTTATATTATGAACTATTATCTCTTTGAATATAAAGTAAAAATGAGAATTGAAACAAATAGCCCTGGAATACTACTTTAATTTGGGTTTATCTTCAGCTGATAAAATTTTACCTAGCCTTCAAAGTCTGTTTCAATATCATTCTACCATGGACCTTTTTTTCTCCCCACTCTCAGATAGATACTAGCCTATAGCAAGTTACTGGTATTTATCATATGACATTTTGATTATATCACACCATTTAATACTCTTACAAGTTTGTAATATCTTGTATATTATAAACTTCTTGAGTAAGAAATTTTGGTCAATTCATTTTGACATTCATCACTGCACTTGTACAGTAAGTTCTCCACAAATTTAGATTGTCTAATTGACTGTAAGATCATATGTTGATCATTCATTCATTCCATACTTATCTAAATCTTACACATAAAGCCTTGGAATAACTTTTAGCTTAGAGTTCTTTAGTAATTTAGGCTGATATAGATTTATTTAACTTTTTATTAAAATATTTATAAATACATATTTATAAATACGATAGGATTTAGCTTTTAGTTTGATGATTTTTCACAAACTGATTATTGATATATGATCAGCTCTCAAATATAAAAATACAATTTTACCATTGCCACAGAATCCATTTGCTCTCTCTTCCATTCACTGCTTGCTTGTTCCAGGATAACTACCACCTGATTTCTAAAGCTTTGACTGGCTTCCTTCACTTGACATTAAAATTTTAAGATTTTTTAAAATGTAGGTAGTATTGTTATAAATTATTCAGTTACAGTACTACATAGAATTTATCATAATATTTTTGTTTATTAAGCTGCTAATGGGAATTCTGATAATTTCCAGTTTGGGGCTAATTTCTAGTTATGATTGCTACAGCCATGAATACATGCATATATAGATTTATCAAGTGTATTACTAGAAGGATAATTGTTTTGCATATGTTATGCATATGTTACTGGACTCTGTTCTGTTCCATTGCTCTGTTTGTTTATCCTTGCATCAGAGTTTTATTATGAATTTTAATAGAATAGCAGGAAAATACCAATCCAAAATGTAGTTCAGCTGTTTGATTCTTTAACAGTGCCTTAACATTCTCAGACCTTTGCATCTCTACATCAGTTTTAGGTTGCTTTTCAAGTTCCACCAGGACTTGCTTTTTAAAAAAGCAGAAATTACACTGATTTCTGAGGTTAACTGGGAGAAATTTGATATCTTTAAAATACTGAGTTATCACTTCATTAATGTGATATAATCTAACATTTCTCTCGACGTCCATCATAGAAGTGCAAGCAGTCAAAATGAAGTTCAATCCCTCTGTGACTTTTGACCAGAGCAAGAACCGTAAAAGACATTTCAATGCACCTTCCCATATTCGAAGGAAGATTATGTCTTATCCTCTTTCCAAAGAGCAGAGACAAAAGTACAATGTTCAATCCATGCCCATCTGAAAGGATGATGAAGATCAGGTTGTCCGAGGACATTACGAAGGGCAGCAAATTGACAAAGTAATCCAGGTTTACAGGAAGAAATATGTCATCTACACTGAACAAGTGCAACGGGAGAAAGCTAATGGGACAACTGCTCATGTGGGTGTTCACCCCAGCAAGGTGGTCATCACTAGACTAAAGCTGGACATAGACCGCAAAAAGACCCTTGAACATAAAGCCAAATCTTGCCAAGTAGGAAAGGAAAAGGGAAAATACAACGAAGAAACAATCGAGAAGATACCGGAATAAAGTATTATTATATATAACTTTAAATAAAAACTTAAAATGAAAAAAAATTTCCTCAAAAACATGCTGTAACTTTTAGTTTTTAAGTTCTGCATATCTTTTAGAGGATATTTTCCTAGACACTTAAAGTTTTTGATACTATAGAAGAGGCCCGGTGCATGAATTTGGGCATGGGTAAGGTCCCTAGGCCTGGCTGGCAATCAGGGCTGATCTACGGGGTGACTGGCAGGGCGATTGGGGCCCCTGCTCACACACATCTTGGCCTGGCACTGCCCACTTGCTGGCCCTGCCCCACCTCCCGCCATTTGTGGGGTGACCAGAGGGGCAATCGGGGTCCTTGCTCACACCCGCCTTGGCCTGGCACCGCCTGCTCACCTGTTCCACCATTCTGCCGTGTCCTGCTCTCATCAGGGCCCATCGGGGCCGGCAGCGCCTCCACTGCCGCCTGCTGCCAGCGCTGCATTGCCAAAGCCCGCCATGTTTAGCGCTACCTCCTTATGTTCAGCGCACATCTAACTCCAGGTCGGTCAAACTCTCCCAGCTGTGGGGACAATTTGCATATTAGCCTTTTATTATATAGGATTAGCTCAGGTCTCCTCTCACACCCTGAGTGGGCCACTCCCCACCCCCTGTCTCTCCCGTGAGTGATGAGCAATGGGGACTCGGCTTCTTGGTGCCCTGCTCAGACTTGCTCTGCTCCACCTGGACACCTGCCTCCCACGAGCATCCTGGCCCAGAAAGTAGGACTCCTACCCTTTCCTCCTCCTTGGACTCTAACTTGGGAGCCTGGGGTCACTCAGTCCGTGGGAGACAGGGACACCTTGTACAGAAAGGCCAGGAACTCCAGGGTTCAACAGCTGTGATTCAAAACCCCTATTAGCCTTGGGCCCTGGGCACCTAGCCTTGCACCTTTATTTCCCTTTTATTGTACCACTAGAGGCCTAGTGCACGCATGGGGGGGGGGGGTCCCTCAGCCCAGCCTGTACTCTCGCCAATCCGGGACCCCTCGGGGGATGTCCGACTGCCAGTTTAGGTCGGGCCTAAACTGGCAGTCAGACATCCCTCTCACAATCCGGGACCGCTGGTTCCTAACCGCTCACCTGCCTGCCTGCCTCCCTGATGCCCCTAACTGCTCCCCTGCTGGTCTGATCGCCCCTAACTGCCTCTGCCTCGGGCCCCGCCACCGTGGCTTTGTCTGGAAGGACATCCAGAAGATGTCTGGTCTAATTAGCATATTACCCTTTTATTAGTATAGACGGAGGATGGTATGTTTAATTTTCAAATTGTTTTCTAGTATATAGAAATAAAATTGATTTTTAAATTTTGATCTAGTATCTTATGACCTTGCTAAATTCACCTATTAGCTACACTAATAATTTTGAAAGTGTTTCTATATACTGGCAGATTTTATATACATAATCATATAATGTCAGTAATGATAGCTTCATCTCTTCCTTTCTAATCATTTTGCCTCTTGTTTCTTTTCTTACCTTATTGCACTGCTTAGCACCTCAAGTACATAATGCAGAACACAGTGGTCTACAGTGAGCATCCTGTTCGTGTTTCTATCTCGGGAGCAAACTCTCTTATACTTCACTATTGAACATGATATTTGTTTTAGGTTTATTTTTAAAATATATTCTTTAGTTCTAGTTTGTTAAGAGCTTTCTTTTTAAGTCATAGTAGATTATTTTGTTATTTTTTTCTACATTTATCTGGACGATCACATGATTATCTCATTTGTTCCATTAATGTAGTAAATTAAAAAGACTACTTTTTGAATTTTAAAACAACCTTGCACTTCTAAATATACAAGTTGGTTGTTATATATTATCTTTTAAAATGCATTTACAAATACTGAATTTTATTTGCTAATAGTGTCAAGGATTTTTGTACCTATAATTATGAGATATTAATTTGTAATTTTCCTGTTTTGTAATGTTCTCTGAAAAAATTTAGAATTGAGATTATATAAGCCTTACAAATAGAAGCAAAGTATTTATTCATTTTTGCATTTTTAGAAGAGTTTGTACAAAATTGGTATACTTTATTTCTTAAATAGTAAGAAGAATTCACCAGAGAAACTATTCTCACAACACCAAAATTTAGCAAGTGTCTCACAGGGAAAATTAGCCAGGAATTTTTGTTTTCTAAAATTTCTAAATTTAGCCCACCACCACAGAAATTCCCCCAAATTTTATTTATATTTATTCCCACAAAAGAGATGCTCAGCCAGTGTTTTCATCAGACCTTGCCCAGAAGTGGGAAATGCTCTTAGATGATGGTAGAGGCTGAATATGATGAGGCCATCTTGGAAATATTCTACTGTCCTTGAATTTTAGATAATCCAATCCTCATTGATTTCATAGCTCTTGATGCCTTAAAATATGTGGGTTTTGGGTTTGTTTGTTTTTTTCTGGCTGTTATTGCATAAGCACTGATCTACCATTGTGTACTACACTCTAACTACGGGCAGAAATGTAGAGTGTCTTTTTAAGAAAACAGATGGTAGTTTTTCTCTTGTCTGGAGTCAAGGTTCTAGGAAGGCTCAGAAGAATTCTTTTTTTTTTTAATGCTTATGAATATGAACTCTTCCTTCGCTTTTTAAATTAAAAATAGTACCTGCTAATTTTAATTATATGGTAGTCATTGTGCTCTTATAAATTCCTAAAATGGGTTGAAATAAAATTTCCTTAATTCTAGCTTAAAACATGGATTCAAGGCTCTCAGTCCCAAAATTCCTCCAAAATTACTGGGATGGAGCCCAGGTAACTGTAATTTTAATATACTTCCCAGGAAAGTCTGATGCAGCCCATCCACACGAAGACATTTGGAAATCACTGAACTGGGCATGAAGTGATTAAAAAGTAATGTTCTGTATCACTATGTTTATAGTGAAATGCAGGAAATTTCATGGACTGTAAAAGGGGGGATCAATTTCAGTCCCCACTGCTATACTGTATGGAAATACAGATCTCTAAAAAAGGTTTAAAACCACTCCCCAATACCACAGTACATAAAAGAAAGTTGAGATGATAGAAAGAATGTGAATGCCAGAGCTAAAGATTTCTGATCCTACAGGCAGAGCACTGTCTCTCACCCGGAGGCTGACAATCCATCTCTAGGATTATTTAGAAAAGACTAAGAACTCTGGGTGATAAGTCAATAAGAACCCCGAAATAAGAAGCAAATAGTTCTTTTTGGTGTTGTTTTTGTTTCTTTGTTTTGTTTTTGTTTTGTTCTTTGAATCTAAAAGCTTGGGACCAGGCTTATTAATACTTTAAGTTGGTTTAGCTTTCTTTTTAAACAATTTTATTTTTCAACTGTAATTTACATTCAAAATTTTGTATTAGTTTCAGGTATACAGCAGAGTGGTTACCGTCAGACAATCCCAAATTTTACAAAGTGGTCCCCTGATGTTTCAAGTACCCACCTGGCACTGTATATAATTACTACAATATTATTGACTATGTTCTCTGTGTTGTACTTGACTACTGTGTGACTATTTTGTGACTACCAATTTATAGTTCTTAATCTCTTCACTTTTTTACCCATATATTTTGTTTGTTTATTTGTTAAGATTCCACATATAAGTAAAATTATATGGTATTTGTTTTTCTCTGACTGATTTATTTCACTTACCATAATACCCTGTAGGTCTATACATGCCATTTCAAATAGTAAGATTTTGTTCTTTTTTAATGGCTGAGTAGTAATCTATTGTATATATGGACCAACATTTTTTATCCATTGATAGGCACTTGGGTTGCTTTCATATTTTGACTATTGTAAATAACACTGCAATGAACAAAGGGGCACATATATTCTTTCAAATTAGTTTTTTTTTTGTTTTGTTTTCTTTGATACATACCCAGAAGTGGAATCACTGGGTCCTAAGGCAGTTCCATTTTTAATTTTTTGAGGAAACTCCATACTGCTTTCCACAGTGGCTGTATCAATCTGCATTCTTACCAACAGTGCACAAGGATTCCCTTTCTCCTCTCCATGTTCTCACCAACTCTTGTTGTCACCCCTTCCAAGAGCCCATCTGTTTGAAAACCTCTGATTTAAAGAAGAGAATTCTAGATACCAGGCAAAGAAAGATAGCTTTTCCGTTCTTTCATTTCTGTCTCAGCATTATTAGGATCCTGTGGAGCTTTACAAATATCCTTTTTTGTCCCCTCCCATGATAATAAGGTGTTGAGACGTAAGTAACAAAAACGAAGACAAAAATGATAATATTGGTAATTAGAAGTAACTTTATATGTGTGATCATATGGACATCCTATTACTCACCCCCAAACTGAATTTCCGCCCCCAGATTAAAAGGCTTTCCCTTTCAAAGGTAGAATCTGAACTTGTAAACTTATCTCATGGTGGAGAACATACCAAAATGCATTTCCTCTGCAGGCAGGCTGAAGTTGATCATGAAGAATCTGAGTTGAGCATATTCTAGTAACATTAAGACTGTAACTTAATTGATTCCTCCTCTTTGGGGATTTCCTCTCATTCTTTTCTCTAGCAGGGGGTAGAATAGAAATCGCCTTCCACTGTAGGTACCATTCTCTCTTCACAACACCCAGTGCCTAGGTGTTATCCTAAGTAGCACAGGGACTTTTAAAAGATCACCCAATCCAGTACTGTCTTCGCTAAAAATATCTAATGACCTCCCTTTTCTCCTCTCTTGTTTCCCATTTCCCTTTGGTTCTGCTCTATATGCTACAAACAGAGATAGTTGATCTGTGTTTTGGGTAGTATGTTCCACCCTTTATAAATAAGGTATTATATTGTGCCTCTGGAGACCTTCCCCAATCCTTTATGCGAAGATGTTTAAGGGGAATTAATTCATAATAAATACCCTCGGCTCATACATCAAGGCAGCAGGTTACACTGGGGAATCAGCCCTGCAAGGTAAGTTGTTCTTTTGGCTCCTTATCTAGCCTATCTACAATGCATTCATTATGAACACACTCTTTGCCCAAACAAAAGATATTTAATTTGGGGATTTAAGTTCCTGCAGCCCATTCATATCACATCACCTCACTGGTGATTATCTGGTTCTTCCTGCTGTTTCGTAGCTAGGAATACTTAAATCAGAAGTCACAAGCACAAACATCTACAGGGGCCAAGTGAACAACGTAAATAAGCAAAGCAGAGAAGTGGAATTAAAAAATAGGGAGTGTGTTGAATAGAAAGTACATGTGCCATGGAAAGAGGTAGCTGCAACTCCATGTTATGGTTTGTCATGACTTAACATAGTAATCTAGTTGTCTTTCTACCTTCTAAATCTTTTTCTTTTAATATGTATTTTATTCATTTTTTTACAGGGAGGAAGGAAGAGGGATAGAGAGTTTGAAACATCCATGAAAGAGAAACATCCATCAGCTGCCTCCTGCATATTCCCCTACTGGGGATGTGCCGGCAACCAAGGTATATACCCTTGACCGGAATCGAACCTGGGACCCTGCAGTCTGCAGGCCAATGCTTTATCCACTGAGCCAAACTGGTTAGGGCTACCTTCCAATTCTTAAAAGAAAGCTCAGAAACTCAGACTTTTATATAAAGTCCTTTTAATAGGAAATATGTAAAACTAATTTAAAATAAAGAACAATTAATTTTCACATTAGTAGGAAACAAATAAAAATAAAACTCCAAACTAAAATACTCAGTCTGTATATGGCCCATAAGCTACATATTTACAGCTGGTACACTGTATTAAATCACTTGACTCTTGACCCACCTACTCTACTTTTTACCAGAGAGAGTCCAAACATACCCCCATCCTTCTGGTCTTCTTTGCTTGACACCCATGATAAAGCCTCCAGTCCCATTATTGTAAGTTGTATCTGCAGAACCAATCTCCCCTTTCTGGCTCATTCTCAGGGTTCCAGAATCAGGAAATCATCCTTTTCATATTAGAGTCTGGCTTTTAAAGAGTATATACATTTTCATAATGTGAGCCGTGGAATGTCATTAAAAATTTTTTTATTGTTTTGTTTGTTTTACCTTCAACCTGGCACAGAGTAGAAAGGATTCGGGTTAGGTTTGGGAGTGTGATATAATGAACAAATCCTTGGTGAAATGTCTGATAAACATAGCTTCTAATCTTGTCTTTGTCATTTCTTAGCAGCATGATTGTATTCAAGTCCCTCAGCTCTACTGAGTTTTCATTTTCTCATATGCAAAATGAAGATGCTAATAAAGGATTGTTATAATGATTAAATGGGATAGTATATAAGAAAGTACCAAGGAAACCAATAAATGTTATTGAAACATAGGGCATTATTATGATTGATGTTTTTAATATTTAAATCTAAACTTGCCTTGAATTTCTTTTGTTTCATTGAAATTATTTTTCTTTTTATCTTATAGAATGGAATTAACAAAAGGGAATAACTAAATCTCAATGCAGGGTCAAGTTTTAATGGAATATACAGTATTGATCTGGTGCAATATTTTTCTCAACATTTCATTCTAAAAACAGATATATATATTGAATACTCACTATAGGCCAAACATTGTTCTAGGCACTGGGTATATAGAGATGAACAGGACAGGAAAAGGACCTGCCCTCATGAAACTTAAATTTCTTATTAGGGAAACAGATCATAAACAATGAAACACATAAATACAAAATTTTAATATGATTTACATGCTTTAAGGTAAAATAAAGCAAGATGTGGAAATAGTGCTGACAGGAGAAAGAGGAGCTATTAAATTAAATTACTAAATTTAAATTTAAGTATTTATTTTTTAACAATTAAAAATCTTTATTGCAAAGCTGAATATATTTTCAAAATAATATACAGTATTTAAGGAGAGAATAAAATATAAATGTTCACTTGGGAGATTTATATATATATTAATATCCTATATAATAAAAGTCTAATATGCTAAGTGTCCAGTCGTTGGGTCATCTGTTCAATCAAAACGTAATATGCTAATGATATGCTAAGGCCGCTCAACTGCTCCCTATGACGTGTACTGACCACCAGGGGGCAGACACTCCAACCAGTAGGTTAGCTTTCTGCTGAGGTCTGGCTGATCGGGACTGGGCTAGATGGGCCAGACACACCCTGGAGCCCTCCCGGTCCCTCTCCGGCCCTGATCATGCACTGGTGGGGTCCCTCAACCTGGCCTGTGCCCTTTTGCAATCTGGGATCTCTCGGGGGATGTTTGGAGAGCCGGTCTCCGCCTGATCCCACAGGCTAGGCCGAGGGACCCCACTGGGACATGAATTCATGCACCGGGGCCTCTAGTATATCCTATCTAATAATAGAGAAACATGGTAATTAACAGTAACTTCGCTATCCTTCCTATTGGCTAATCAGCGAGATATGCAAATTAACTGCCAACCAAGATGGCGTCCAGCAGCCACGTAGCTGAAGCAAACATGAGGCTTGGTTGCCCTGGCAATGGAGGAAGCCAAGGTTCCCCACCTGCTGCACCCGGCTCTGAGCCTGAAAGCAACAGCTCTGAAATGCAACTATGTTTCAATTATAGAAGCGAAACAAACCCAGAGACCTGCTTTCAGACAGCCCGACATTGGAGCTGGAGCTGCAACAAAGTTTCAATTACAGAAGGTAAATAAATCCCAGAATAAAAAAAAGAAAAAGAAAAAAAGGAGAGACTGGGAGCTTCAGTTGCAGGCTTGGCCTGCCTGAAAACAGCCCTCAGCCCCTCATCCAGGCCGGCCAGGCACCCCAGTAGGGACCCCCACCCTGAAGGGGGTGCGGGCAGCCTGAAAACAGCCCTCAGCCTCTCATCCAGGCTGGCCAGACACCCCAATGGGGACCCCCACCCAGAAGGGGGTGCGGGAAGCCTGAAAACAGCCATCAGCTCCTCACCCAGGCTGGCCAGGCACCCAAGCAGGACTCCCACCCTGATCCGGGACACCATTCGGGGCAAACCAGTCAGCCCCCACCCGTGCACCAGGCCTCTATCCTATATAGTAAAAGGCTAATATGCAAACTGACCCTAACAGCAGAAAGACTGGCAATGTCTGGTCACTATGACACACACTGACCACCAGGGGGCAGATGCTCAATGCAGGAGCTGCTCCCTAGTGGTCAGTGCGCTCCCACATGGGAGGAGCTCTGCTCAGCCACAAGCCAGGCTGATGGCTGCCAGTACAGCGGTGGTGGTGGGGGCCTCTCCTTCCTCAGCAGCGCTAAGGATATCCGACTGCAGCTTAGGTCTGCTCCCCGCTGGAAAGTGGACATCCCCCAAGGGCTGCCGGCTGCCAGAGGAATGTCTGATTGCCAGCTTAGGCCCAATCCCCTGGGGAGCAGGCCTCAGCCAGCAGATGGTCATCCCCTGAGGGTTCCCAGACTGCGAGAGGGCACAGGCTGGGCTGAGGGACCCCCTCCCTCCCCGAGTGCACTGAGCCTCTAGTATATATATAATACTCACTAAACAGTGGGAAATGTAGTTTGATGGAGATTCAATTTGAGTAAAACATGCTGCTGAGAGAGAATCCAATAATTCTGTGACTGTAGAGGAGCCCCCTACTTCTTGGTGTGTTCTCATGTTCTTCATACGTGGAGGGATCCTTCATGCAGAGGCTGACTGCTGAGTTCAGCATGTGGAGGAGGAGGATCCCAGCCTAGTAAGAGGGCTCTCCTGCACCCACTGGCCTCAGGGACTGTCTGGTGGAGGTTTAGGTGAAGGTAGGCGGTATAGTGACAGCTAGGGAGTCCTCAGTGGAGAAAAGGAGCATTGCTGCTTTAAGACTCAAGTCCCCTACTGGGGAGGGGACCATCAGGGCTTGGTTTCAGGCATCCTGGCAGGTTTGGAAAAGCAGCTTGTGGAGTGGGGATTTTTATGATCTCTCCCAGAGACTTGAGCATCTTTAGCATACCCGCCATCCCCTCCTCTTGCCTGGAGCATTTGGCTCTCTCTTCCCTCAGTTTGTGGGCCAGCGAGATAATTTCCACACCACCGCAATAAAGCCAGTATCACAATTAAGCAGGTTGTAGTCTTTTGCTGGTTGAGGGTCTTGCCTTCAATAGGTAAAAATCACAACATCTTTGGAGTACAATAAAGCGAAGTTCAATACAACGACTGATGCCTGTACATGGATCTTGTGTATCTAAAAAAAATGTTTTTTTGTTTTAGTTTTTCAAATACAGGTGACATTTATTGTTCTATTAGTTTCAGTATACAGCATACTGGCTAGATATTTATATGATTTGTTAAATAAGCCCTCTCCCCATAAGTCTAGTACACAGCTAGCACCTGCCTTCATAAAACTTAAATTTCTTATTAGGGAGACAGATCATAAACACTTAAACACATAAATACAAAATTTAATGTGGTTTATATGCCTTAAGATAAAATAAAGCAGGATGTGGAAATAGAAAGTGACAATAGGAGAAAGAGGAGGAGTTACTAAATTAAATTGAATTAATTAATCTTAAAATTTAATTAGTTAAATTTTGGGGAGTTATTTTAAGTTGTACGGTCAGGGAAAACCTGTCAGAGCAAGTGACATTTGAGCAAAATTGTGACTGAATTGCAAGAATAAGCCAAGGAGGTGTTGGGCCGGGGGAAGTGGATAGGCAAGAGAAATATTCCAAGCAGAGGAAGTGGCAAATGCAAAGTATAAAAAGCAGGAATAAGCTTTGTACATTCAAGGAACAGAACAAAGACCATTGTTACTAAAACAAAGAGAGAAAGGGTAGTAAATAAGATAAAGAAGTGGGCAGAAAAAGATCTAATCCAAAATTGTGACCTAGGTAATAAGAAGACTTCCCATAAGAGGTAGAACTCAGCCAAGTAGATGAAACATGGACTGTATTTGAATAGGCAGAGATGTGGCAGACATTACCTACATGATAAGCTGGGATGATTCTCTAATTATTTAATGTATTTGCTTGTTGGGAACAGCCTGTTGGGAAATCTGACACTTGGATTAGTGCTAGGGTCAGATACTTTGGCCCTGCTTCTTGGGGATGGGGTGGAAATTATCCAGAAATATACATAAATTAAAATTACATAGAGAGTCAAAGATTTGAGTCAACAGACAAGAGACAAAGCATTACATGAAGATCAGTAATATATTGGGAAGTAGAGTACATAGTGTGTAATGAATCAAAAGAATTCAGGTCATATGTGGTGAGAAAATAAAAATTTTGAGTACTTAGAGTAGTCCCCCCTTATTTGTGGTTTCACTTTCCACAGCTTGTTACCTGTGGTCAACAGCAGTCCAAAAACATTAAATGGAAAAAAAACACAAACACAAACAAAACCCAGCAATAAAGGATACATGAGGTTTAAATTGTGCACTGTTCTGAATAGCATGATGAAATCTCACAACATCCTGCTCTGTCCCACCTGCCACATGAATCATCCTTTGTCCACTGTATTCATGCAGTATATGCTACCTGCCCATTAGTCACTTAGCAGCCTTCTCTGTTTTCAGGGTGGAAAAGGAGGCTTGGAAACAGGATTAGGAGGAGCATGTAAGTAGACAAAAGTTATTGTCAGAGTTCTAATTATTGGGTTGCATGGTGCATTTGTGAATGTTTATCATATTATTAAAACTAATAAACTAAATAAATTAATGTCATGTATGGATACTGATTATAGGTTATTACAAACTGAGGATTATAATTAATCCAATTCTGTACATCAGAGATTCTTTAAAATCATATATAGCAAGAACTCTTCTGAGCAGGAATTAATTAGTATGCGGGACTTCTCAGGGAATAGAGAGTAAGGATAAAGAGAAAAGACAGGTACTTTAGTGACAAGTACCATAGAAATGCACAGATGCCTGGATAAATACACTTCCTCTCAAGCTGACCGTGGGGTGTGTCTCTCTTGATCATTGTTGGAGGAAGATTTGCCAAAATTATCTTTCTCTGATTCAAAGGCTCACATCAAACAGAATTTGACTGTTTATATGAACCATAGATTTCATCTACTCAAATGATTAAAAAGATTCTCTGATATTTCTTTATAGCTACTTGAATTATGTGACCTTTTGTTTTAACCTAGCTACTTAATACTCTTCTCTCACACTCACCTTCTCATTTTTATTCCTCAGAGTTTAGATCTTACGGTGATATATAATTTAACTTAGAAATGTGATGGTACTGCCTTATGGATTCCCTAGTTAATCTTATTAGTAAGGTTGTACTCCAATATTTTCCTAGTTAAAGTGTAACCCCAACTCCTTTTCCTCTCAGGGCCCTCAAACCCTTACCAAACTCACACTGGCAGGGTAGGGGAGGGGACAGGGAAGGCCACAGGCATAGCAGAGATTCAAGGGGAGTTTAAGGTGGAAGGGATATTAGAAGTCTTATAAATGAGAAAACAGAGAAGAGGAGAGGAGGGGAGGGGAGGGGAGAGGAGGGGAGAGGAGGGGAGGGGAGGGAAATAGTTGTTCCAAATCACTCAGTTAATTGATTAATTCACAGGTATATTTGTCCTGGCTAATGGTAGGGTCAGAGCCAGAACCCATTTCTCCTGATTTTAGACTAATGCACTTCTTAGTTTACCAGGTTGCTCTTCACCAGCCATGTGTGCCTGGAGAGGAAATAAATTTTTTCCTGTTCCATTTATATCTCGAAGTTTCTAATTTATACCCTCTTAATAATTCCTGAGATTAAACTCCACAGGAAAAGTATAAGGCTACTTTTATTTATTTATTTTTAATTTTTAAAATACATTTTTATTGATTTCAGAGAGGAAGAGAGAAGGGAGAGTCAGAAACGTCAATGACAGAGAATCATTAGTCAGCTGCCCCCTGCACGCCCCCTACTGGGGACCGAGCCCGAAATCTGGGCATGTGCCCTTGACCAGAATCAAACCTGGGGCCCTTCAGTCTGCAGGCCAATGTTCTATACACTGAGCCAAACCAGCTAGGGCTCCGGTTACTTTTTAAAATCTATGGAATCTCTTTATAGTCTGAAAGAAAGGGGTCACCTCAGCTCTTGTTGACAAGGGACCCAAGAAGGGTTATCACCAGGTGCCATACACACTCCAAAAGAGCTTGTTGAGCCACCTGAGTCCCTGCCTATAGTGGGAGGAGGGAGTGATGGCAGGTGGAAGGTGGGGTGAGAGTGGCAGACAATAAAGAAAGCACTTTTGCAGAACTGTGTAGTGTAGACAGAACATGAGATTTCTATGGTGCCCCCCCCCCATGAGTCTATTCATCCTGACTCTTATAATAAACCGATTACCTAGAATACTTAATTTTGACACACAGTCTTCACTTGATCTTGTTTTCTTTGAGAAGTGTCTTTCAGCTGGTTTCTTTGCAGCAGCCTTTTAATTAAACTCCTAATACATCTCTCTCTAAGACCTCCCAGACTGATTAATCAAGTGCACCAGGAAACTGAAATTCTGTCATAAAGCAGTTACTAATGTGTGAGGGGGGCATTATTAAATTGCTGTTTTATTACCAAAATTGACAAAGATCAGTGATGAAGAGTGAGTGTACACGCGTTGCGTGGCAACACGCTCATCTAATTAATGAAGAGACGGCTTTATGCTGGGAAGCAGCAGAAGGACTTGACAAGACTCATGGCTTTGCTCATTGACTCCAACAGCTTCAGTGGTGTTTCTTAATGTCTTCACAAGGTTTGGCAGTAATGTATTACCCTTGTCACACTTAAAGAAGGGAGGAAGGGCAATTAAATCTTTTCCACTGTCAGTGAATTGCAATGGAAGACAATACTGGGAGCGGAATACTTCCCCCCCCCCACGCACCTCCCTCCCCTTTATAGAACTACCAATGCCTCCACCATTCACACTTCAATCAAATATCTCTATCGGGAATCTTCTTCCTTTTTTTGGTAACTTTTTTTGGGGGGGAGATGGAGAAATCAACAGGGACTGACATCAATTTTCCAAGGGAGAAAATAAAAGTGTAAAGCATTGAAACACAATTTGTTAATGATTCTGAATTCATAAACCAGTGGAATCAAAAACAGAAAAGTGGGGCTTTGAATTAATCAGACATGAATAATATCAATGAATAGTTTTAGTGACAATAAAGACTGGATCTTTATCAGAAGAAAAGGCAGATGACAATCTGTCTTTTCTGAGTTTTTTTTTTTTTTGTTTGTTTTTTAAGTATCCGTTGCCAGGCGACTTTTGTTGTTTGGCCAAATGTTTAGGCCTCTGTGTTTGCTAATTCTGCTCAGATAGGCAAAGGGGACCTGATGGATTTGAGCACTGAGTCTCTCTTGAGTCTTGGAGAGTCCTCTGAAATCAGATGAAAAACAGCCTGCTTATTTCTGGGATTACAAAGTTCCAGAAAAACAGGCTACATGGTAATACAAAGGTAATCTTGCTTCAGCTGTTCTATTCTTTCAACATTCTCACTCCCCCCGCCCCCGCCTCCCCCCCCTCCTCAGCCCCCCCGCAAGGATCCTCTATTAAAGAGAAAGGAAAAAGCTGCTTCTTAGATGGGATTCCTTGGTTGCTATGGGTAGGTACAGCCTCAGGTCTAAATCAGATCTAAGCCCAGGATTAGGTATGTGAGGTTTGGTCCTGAAAACTAAGTTGTTGTTTTTTTTTAAGGTAAATGATTATAAATGTAAATTTCAACTCCCCATGGGGCTGCTTGGCCGAGAAGGATTTCCAGGCTTGGCACAGCTCAGTGGTAATTATCTATACTTGAACACAGTTTTCATTTCAAGGGGAAAGACATTTGGCATCAGCTCCTGCAGGCTTTAAAAGGCCACATCGTTATTTCCCAGGGATGCCAAAACCCTCTAATTTCCAGACGTAAAATGTTAATGCTCTTCTTTCACCCATATCCTTATCCCCACTGACTCTGAGAAACAGGTATGGCTTTTTCTGGAACACTCTCCTCACAGAAAGCCACAGAGCTTACAACCTGGCAGAATTCCTCTCAGCACCAGTGTGTCATTTAGGCTGGTCTGTTCTAACATCTCCGCAGCCAAACACGTGTTTCACTTGAAGCGATAAACCGGAGTTGCTCGAGCAAATGATATCTAAGTTTTTTGTACAAACCACTAAACAGATTCATCTCTTTTTCTTCTTGAGGCAGCAAGAAGAGAAACAAAAGCAGAATTTTTAAGCATCAAGTATATGCGCAGGATTGTGCTAACCAATGCAGAAGAGAAAATTGGAAGATACAGCTCTTGACTTTTAAAGGTCTGAGACATGTTTGGGTAATACAAGGTCCTACATGAGTAATCAAAAACTAGTAAAGTGTGTGTGTGTGTGTGTGTGTGTGTGTGTGTGTGTGTGTGTGTGTGTGAGAGAGAGAGAGAGAGAGAGAGAGAGAGAGAGAGAGAGAGAGAGAGAGAGAGAGGAGGGAGAAAGGGAGAGAAATAGAGAGAACATAATATATTCATTTTTTTCAAAAAATACTATGCTGGTATCTCAGGATATAAAGATGACTAATATACTGCTCTCATCTTCAATGAACATACAGATGATACAGAAAGCATTGGACAAACAGATCATTCATTCCTTCAACAAATATTTATTGTGTACTTACTATAAGCCAGGCACTATGCTATATGATGGAGAGATAATGCTAAGATGCTCATTATGCTCCTTGCCCTTATGGGGCTTATAATCATGCACTCATTCACATAAAGAGTTCAGAGTGCTAAGTACAAAACTGTGAAGGGCTTTGGAGTAAACTCTACCTGCGTTCAAATTTTAGTTTTTCATTGTGCTACCTATAACGCTAGACGAGTTACTAAACCTCTCTAAGCTTTGCCTTCATCTTCTGGAAAATAGATATAATGATACATAACATAGTGATTAAAATAGTTGTAGTGTTTAAAATAAGAAATATAAGTACAACAGCTATTTCAGTGTCTGCCATATCCTAGGTGCTCAGTAAGTAGTAGTTTCCCATACATATAACTAGGGCTTTTTAAAAAGGGAAACAATAGTAAGAAGTAGTTGGGATATTTAATCCAGAGGGTGGTACAGATGCTCTGAGCTGGTCTTGAAGGATGAGAGCAGTTAAGGAGAGGAGGATCAGTGTGTGCAAAGGCCCAGAGGCCCCAGAGGGCAGGATGTTGTCCTAAGGCTGGAAGATAGAGTACTAGCAGTGCGGGAAGAAGTGGTGAAGGATTACGTTGAACAGGAAAGCTGAGGGCTGATCATAAAGGACCTAGTATGTCTCCTTAAGAACTCTAATTTTTTATTCTGAAGATAATGGGAAATCATTAGATAGTAGTTATAGGAACATTTTTTGAAGGAGGTAATACTTGACCTAAGCCTTGATTGATAGGTAGGATTCAGATGGGCAGAGACAAAGGCTGGGATAGTAGCAGAGAAGCAGGTATAGAGTCTCAGAGCTAGAAGTTTTGGCTCTAATGTCTCTTGGGACAATTTTAAATGTCTTAGATGACAATTCCAGAGGGGTTTAGAGTTAGGGCTGCTAAGGATGTGGTTGGGATCAATTATTTAAATTATTTACAATCACATAACCTATTATTTTTAGGTTCTATCTTTCTATCATCTTCTTTCTCTCTTATCTCTTTCAGAAATGGGGAAGATCCACGTGCTCATTAGTCATATAAAATGGTCTATATGTGCCAGCAGAATCTTATATGCTTCTCTATGTTACAATGAGTATGTCTTTTTGACAACTCTGCCTATCACTGGATATAGATATGACAATATTTCCTAAACTCAAAATTAGTTAAATGGTTTGACATGCCTTGCATGCTTGAGGTCAACATGTGTGGTCATATGGGATGTCCCATGACTGGTGGTGTGAGGTTTTGATGGGCATCACTGCAGGGGGCAGACATGCACTCGCCCCCAGTGGGAGGAGTCCAGCTGCTCTCTGACTTGATGAGTAGATTCTTCAAAACCATTTCTGCATTGAACAGTTTCCCTTATAATTTAATCTAAGCATAATGCAGTTCTGAAAGAATTTTTAAAA
The DNA here is from genome assembly GCF_963259705.1 of Myotis daubentonii. Classification (NCBI taxonomy): domain Eukaryota; kingdom Metazoa; phylum Chordata; class Mammalia; order Chiroptera; family Vespertilionidae; genus Myotis; species Myotis daubentonii. Next base: position 200,790,637 of record NC_081841.1, on the reverse strand, counting down.
CTTATTTTTATTACAGTTTTTACGTGGTTTTATGGCATGCAAAATTTTCTCTCATGTTTCTAAAGATCATACACATCTTAAAAATTAGTCGGCTCTCCTCTTCGTTCTGCTTTCTCTGATTGTCCTTTTCTTGTTTGACTTGATTAGGTGCTCTTCAAATGCTGTGAGATCTAAAGTATGAATTGACAGCAAGGGGTTGGAAAGGATGTCTGTAAATCAAACTTCACATTACTCAACTTTTAATTAGTCCTCCAGTCTTAAGCTTCTTCCCACCATGGCCACCTGAGGTATCTGGGGCCTCCAATTCCTATTCCTGAGCTCTCCCTGTGTTCCCTATATGGGTCCACTCACTCCTTGTTGCTTTCTTTCTCAACAGTCACTTAGGATCCAGTTTTCTCTGTGGTGCAAAGGCAGTTACCACTCAGCCCCTATCTTCTGTCTCCCAGAAAATCATTGACCTCTCTTTGCTGGTGTCATTTTTTCTCTCAGTTTGTCTTTGTGGATTTATGACTTAGTTGATTCTAGAAGGGAGAAGACATAAGTCATGTGTGCAATTTATCTTATGTAAGTGAAGGTATTGTTTTAAAGACATAGATATTTGGCTTTAAAATCATAAAACAATGAATTGAATATACAGAGATACTCTGAGACTAGTGTTCACAGTGTAAACTTTTAAAGCCTATAGATATGGAAAATGTGATCATTTGAAAAGTGCCAGAAATGTTTTATCTATGGTTTGAAAGGCATAATGGGAAATGTATCTTTAGGACAGACTCTTTCTTTGTTCTCGGATAGAATCATTTTGGTTGGGTTTATTGTTAATGCAGTGTTTCACTTTGTTGTGTTTATGGTAGTTCTAAATATTTTTGAAGCAAACAAAGTAAATGCTGTTATTCATTCATTCATTCATTCATTCATAATTCAACTATTCATTCATTCATCTGTTAACTTACTTATCCAACAAATATTTATTGAACCCCTATTCAATGCCCTGCCTAAACTACAGGGAAAGAGGCAGACATAATAGCTGTCCACATGTTATTCTGTTCAACTCTGAAAAAAAGCTGCGTCAAGTGGTTGGAGGGTGGGGATAGTGTAAAGCAGCAGTTCTTCAAGTCTGAACAGCAACATCAGCAACATGTGAAAATTTGTTAGAAATGCCAGGCCCTACTCCAGACACACTGAATCAGATACTGTGTGCTTGAACTCAGCAGCCAGTTTTAAAAAGCTCTTAAGGTGATTCCAATGCACACCAAAGAACCATTGCTCTTAAAAAGAAAAAAGAAGCTTTAATTCAAAAAATGTCTGTTTCTGTATGTGAAAGCTGTGTAGTGTTCCGGGTCTGCAAAAAGAAGAGAGGTGATGAAGAGAAGGACCCTGATAATAGAATTTCCAACGGTCCATTCGTTAAAATCCATTTGTCCTATATTTGGACTTAGCTTTCTGAAAACAAGGACCTGCTACTACCTGCCTTATTGAAAATTTCTATGATTACTTTTTTTAGTTTATTTAATGTACTTTGGAATCCATTTGCTGGCTGGATATGGAAACAAGATAACCCTTATAGTTTGGTATTTATGTTAAACTATAGCCAACCCTGGTGCTGACAGAAGTAACCAATCAGCTGTGACTATTGTCCCCATCACTATTAGTTTTGCCAGTGCCAGTGCTCTTGTTATCTCCGCAAGCGCCATGGCCAAGGCCAATAGTGCTTTCAGTGTCACACAGATATTTTATTGAAATTCATCCTGTAGCTTTTAGTTTTCCTGGAGTGTGAGTATCAACACTAATAAAAGAGAAAAATGGTAATTGGCGTACGAGCTACCCTTTTCATTGGCTAATCAGGGCTATATGCAAATTAACTGCCAACTGAGATGGCAGTTAACTGCCAACAAGATGGCGGTTAATTTGCATATGTAGGCACAATGCAGGGAGGCCAAAGGGAAAGCAGGAAGAAGCCCCCTGCCACTGACAGTGATCGGAAACCCAGGGGGGAGCTAAGAGCTGGGGGGCAGGGCAAAGGTGGCCCTGGGGCCGCCTTTGCCCTGCCCCCCAGCCATGATCAGAGAATCAGGTGCCTTTTCCGCCCTGGCCAGTGATAGCAGGAAGTAAGGGTGGAGCCAGCGATGTGAGCTGGGCACGGTCGAAGCTGGCAGTCCCAGGAGCTAGGGGTCCCTTGCCTGGGCCTAAAGCGAAGCCCACGATCGTGGGGCCGCTGCAGCTGCGGGTCCCCGCTGCCCGGGCCGAACGCCTAGGCCAGAGGCATCAGGCCTGGGCAAGGGGCCGATCCTGCGATTGGAGGGTGATGGGGGTCAACGCCTGAGGGCTCCCAGTATGTGAGAGGGGGCAGGCTGGGCTGAGGGACACTCCCCCCCCCACACACACACACCCAGTGCACGGGGATCAGCGGAGCCGCGAGGCCTCCCTGCACCGGCATCAGTGTGACAGGGGGCAGTGCCCAAACTCGCTGAACCCCCTGATCGCCCTGCGGCTCTGTGACAGCGGGCGGGGCCACAACCTCCCTATCCGCCCTGCTCTGTTCGGGACAGGGGAAGGCGCCCCAACCCCCTGATCAGCCCTGCTCTGTGCCTGATAGGGGGGAGCTGCCCAACCCCCTGATCGCTCTGCGGCTCTGTGTGTGACAGGGTGCAGTGCCCCAACCCCCTGATTGGCCCTGCTCTGTGTTTGACAGGGTGTGGTGCCCCAACCCCCTCCCCCCCCGCCCCCCCCCCCCTAACGGGTCCTGCTCTGTGTGTGACAGGGTAGAGCCATAACCTCCCCTTCGGCCCTGCCCTGAGTGTGAGAGTGGCGGCGCCCCAACCCCTCTGATGGGCTCTGCTCTGTGAGTGACAGGGGCCAGCGCCCCAACCCCCTGATTGGCCCTGCTCTGTGCGTGACAGGGGGTTGCACTGCAACCTCCCCATCGACCCTGCCTTGAGTGTGACAGGGGGCGGTGCCCCAATCCCCCAATCGGCCCTACCCTGAGCGTGACTGAGGGTGGCATCGCAACCTCCTGATCCTCCCTGCTCTGTGCATGACATGGGGCGGTGCCCCAACTCCCCAAATGGCCCTGCTCTGAGCCCGACCAGGGGCTGCACCTAGGGATTGGGCCTGCCTTCTGCCACCCGGGAGCAGGCCTAAGCCAGCAGGTCGTTATCTCCCGAGGGTTCCCAGACTGGGAGAGGGCACAGGCCGGGCTGAGGGACCCCCCCTCCCTCCCCGAGTGCACAAATTTTTGTGCACCGGGCCTCTAGTTAGTTAATAAGAACTGATTGTCTCAGTGGTAGCCTAGTATTTTCAGCTTCATCCTTTCAATGATGGCTTAATACGTACGAAATGATTGCCCTGCACCTCCACTTTCTCTTCCTTTTGGCCACATTTTTACCAGGAGGTTTCTTTTATGGTCTGTAAATACACACCTGGGGGGATTTGTCCCCAGCCCTTCCTTCATGTCCACAGATGTTTTTATATTTGGATTAGAGCTGTCATTCTGTTACACAGACCATTCAGTTGGGTTTGTTAATTACGTACAGTGACAGCAGTTGCAGTGGATGCTTCTCATTGTTTTATGCCTGGAAGGCATCGAGGCACAATGTGAAAATGGATTTAGTGTCCAAGCTGGATCTAAAATCTCCTGATTTCAGCAAAGTCTAGAAAAATAACTTTTATCTCTTATTGCCATGTTAAAACTATTTTGTATCACTTTATCTCTAAAATCTTCCATTTTTACTCTATGATTCTGTTACACAGAAGTCACAATCTATACAAAAATATTATTCTTGGGATTTCAGCAATGAATATCATACCTCTTTGGGAATCAGAAATGTAAGTGTGTTGGGAGTACTAGGAGGAAGTTAGGAAGAGGAGATATAAGGTCAGTTTTTTACACCTCTCCCCAAATCCCAGAAGCTTTTGTAGAAAACCATTTCCTAAAAATAACCAGTATGAGACATCAAGTTCTTTTCCTTAAGGTCATTGCTATGGGGGTTAGATTGGGTTGCTGAGTTACTTCTCTATGGTAAATTCAAATACAGTTTCAACCATTAAGATTTTTTTTGAATAGCACAACTCTTGCATTTCCATTCCTCAGGTATTTAAATGCAAATAATTTCTCATCACTTATGGCTGTAAACATATTCTTTAAAATATTTAGTATGTGTATACTTATCTTATCTCACACGTTGTACTGGGGGTCTTATCCTTGAAATTGAGCCTGGCTCATTTTGGGGAATCCTGTGTTTAGTACAGTGCCTAACACATTCTGAGTTCTTAGTGAAAAAAATGGAAAATTCACTTTACTAATAAATGGCTGTGTCATTTGGATAGTGGTCTATAATCTGGAACCCGTCCATAAAATTTTTGTAACAAACCCATATTGGGAGAAGTACAGCTATTGAGAAAAAGTGATAGAAACTGTTATAAAAATTTGACATTGCTGCAGCATCAAAATATGTGGCCAATACACTTATCTCACTGAATATGGTATGCAATACATTTTCTACATCAACCTGTAAAGTTGCTAAACTAGCTTATAATTTCTAGTTGCTCTTTGGTAGACTGATTGTGATCCTATATACTCAGTTGTGTCATTGGCAATTAAAAAAGTTGTATTTCTTCCTTTCCAATTTGTGTAATTTTTATTTGTGTTTCTTTCTTTTCTCACTACCAAAGACCTGCAGGATAATGTTGAATAGAAGTGATAAGGTGGGTTTTCATTGCCTCATTCTCAATCTCAAGAGAAAACGTTGTCTTTTGTCATTACTAAAATGTTATCTTTAGATTTTACCATAGATCCCCTCCATCAGATTAAGGAAGTCCCCTTCTATGCCAATAATAATATTTACTGAGAAATATTATTATGAATGAATGTTGAATTTTGTCAGATACTTTTCCTAGAAGTCATCATGATTGTTATTGTCTGATTGTCCACATTAATTGAACAATCATATTAATTGAATTTCAAATGTTAAGCCAATTCTTCCTGGAATGTGCTTCAATTGATCATGGTGCACATATTGCTGGATTTGATTCACTAAAAGTATGTCAGGGAATTTTGCATATATGCTTCTGAGGGATACTGATTTGTAATTTTTCTCATTGCAATATCTTTGTCAGGTTTTCAAATCAGCGTACTACTAGCCTTATAAAATCAGTTGGAGAGGGTTCACTTTCTTTTATGTTCTGGGATAGTTTTTGTGTGATTTTTGTTATGTCTTTCTTAAATGTTGAATAAAATTCACCAATAAGGCTATATGGGTCTGGAGTTTTGTTTGTGAAATTTTTAGTTTATGATTTCAATTTTTAAAATTACTAGTAAACAGAACTATTCATCTCTTTTTTTTGTAGTTAGCATTGGCAGTTTGTGTCTTTTATAGAATTTTTACACAGCATCAACGATGTCTACTTTTTCATAAAGTTATTCATAACAGTCTCTTATTATATTTTTAATATTTTAAAACTCTGTATTGTAATTCTCTTATATTTCTGATTTTTTAAAATGTTTTATTGATTTCAGAGAGGAAGGGAGAGGTAGAGAGAGATAGAAACATCAACGATGAGAAAGAATCACTGATCAGTTTTCTCCTGCATGCCCCAGTTTGGGGATCGAACCTGCAACAGGGGCATGTGCGCTGACCAGGAATAGAACTGTGACCTCCTGTTTCATAGGTTGACACTCAACCACTGAGTCATGCTGGCCAGGCATATATTTCTGATTTTGATTGTGTTCTCCCTATTGTCTTGATTAGTCTGGCTAGTGTTTTCAAATTTGCTAATTTCCAAAGAACCAGCATATAATTTAATTGATAGTCATTACTGTTTTTGTGTTTCCTATTTTATTGACTTCTGCTACTGTATTTATTATTTCATTTCTCTACCATAGTCTCATTTGCTGTAACTCTTTTTTTAGTGCTTCTCTAACTTATCACAGTCTATTTTCAAATAAAATTATCACTTCATGTATAATCAAGAATCTTAAAACAGTAAGCTTCCACATGCTGAGACATTTATATTTTAATATACATACATTATAAAGCCCATGATGTAGTGCTATTATTTTTGTTAAATCTGGAGATTAAAATTTATAGAAACTTTTAAAACTATTTACCCATATTTGAAGTACTCTATTTCTTTGAATAGATCCAAATTTATATCTAGTATTATTTTCCTTTTGCCAGAAGAAATTTCTAAATCAGTTCTTGTAGTGTAGGGCTGTTGAAGATACATTTTCTCAACTTTTATTTCCCTGAAAAATGCTATTTCACCTTTATTTTTAAAGATATTTTTTTCTGATTATGGAATTCTGAGTAGACTTTTTTCTTCAGTATTAAAAATGTTGCACTGTCTTCTAGTTTGTATAGTTTTTCAACAGAAATCTGATAAAATTCTTCCCTTTGTTTCTCTGTATTTCATGTTTTTTTGTTTCTTTGCAAGCTTTTTCTATTATAGGCTTCCAGCAATTTGATTATGATGCATATTGCTGTGGTCTTATTTTGTTATAGTGTTTGGATTTTATTGAGATTTTTTGTCCTATTGGTTCTAAGTGTTCATCAAATTTGAAAAAAGTAATCAGTTTTTAGCAATTATGTTTCTTTCCTTACCTTTTCTCCTTCTGAAACTCGTTTCTTAGATCACTTGATATTGTCCCACGTGCCATTGATCTTCTATTCATATTAGTTCAGTCATTTTTCTCTGTGTTTCATTTTGAATAATTTCTATTGCTATTTTAAAGTTCACTAATCTTTCTTCTGTAGTGTGCAACCTGATATTAATTCCATCCAATGTGTGCTTTTTATTTTAGATATTTTATTTATAATCTCTAGAAGTTTCATTTGGGATACTTTTATATATTCTATTTCTTTCCACATTATATTGATATTTTCTTCTACCTTATTGGTCTTATGGTGCATATTTATGACAGTTTACATGTCCTTATCTGCTAATTCCATTTTCTATGCCACTGAATTGTCTGTTTTAATTGATTGATTTTCTACTGGTATTGGGTGATATTTTTATGCTTCTTGGAATACTTGGTGATTTTTTATTGAATTTCAGATAATGTAAATTTTATGTTTTGGGGAGCCAGAGTTTTAAAAATTTCTTTAAATAGTGTATGTTGTTCTGGCACTCCTACTTAGGAGAGGTAGATCTTGAGATTTTTAAATATTGCTTTTCAGTATTGTTAGAGTAGGTCCGGCATTCTATATTTTTAGTCTATTTTATCCCCACTACTAAGGTGAACCCTTCGAGGATTTAATCTGATGTGTATCATGTGGATTGTTTCCAGTTCTGGCTTAGTGGGGACAAAAACTATTCACAGAACCTCTTTGGGAATTTTTTGGCTTAGTTTTCCAGTGGTTCTTGTTATGCCTGTATATATCAGTAATCAGTCAAAGACATGAAGGGACCCCTCTGTAAATATCTGAATTTCCCTCTTGGTATGTTCCCTCTTCTTACTTCACCTCCCACATTTCAGAATTGCTGACCACTCTTTACTCTACTATCTGTTTCCTCTACAGATTATGAAAACTTCTAGGCCAAGCATGTCAAACTCGCCGGCCACAAGTTTGACATGCTTGTTCTAGATTGTCATTAGGGTTCACTTTCCTGAGGCTTAGAAATTTTCACTGAGCATGTGGTGGGTGAATCATAGAATTTACCTCTCTTTTCCCCCCCCACTTATTTTAGAGGTTAAGTTCTGTGCTTCTTCTTTCCCAGTACCTGAAAACTCATGTTTTTCCCCCCAGTTATCTAATTACTTAAGACAAAAAGTTAACTATGATCCTTATTACCCTATTGTAGGCTGAAGAGAAATTCTTGAATAGAGTAAAGATCAAAAAGAATTTGAGACAGATTAAAAACACTCACATATCAACAATAACTAGTTCTTCACTATAGAGCAGTGTGGTTCAATTTTTGAGTTGATAGAAATGTTTTGTACCTGCACTATCTTTTACAACAGCTATTTTTAACCTTCTTCATCTCATGGCACATATAAACTAATTACTAACATTATGTGAAACACCAAAAATATACTTTTGCTGATTTGACAAAAAAAATGGTATATTTTTTATTCATTCACACTGGATGGCAATTGTTGTGTTGGCTGTGGATAGTGGCTACTCTATTGGACAATTCAGATCTAGAGCTTTTAGAAAAATGTTAGCAAAGCTGAAACAGAAAAAGTGTTAGTAAAAGAAAACAAGGCTAGCCTGAGGATAAAGGATGAGTGTTTTTCCTTTTAGGTAGCACAAAGCTGGTTAATTTGTGATTAAAGCTTGTGTTTAAGAACAAAATAGGACAATTAGAAAAGACATTATGATACAACATCATTAGGGTTAAATCAACTGATATTAAAAAAATATATTTTGGAAAAAATCCTGAGGAACCTATGTGCTAGTCATTGCTGCTAATGTCATTTCTCTACTGATCGGATGTTAAGGTGAGCAATTAAATGACAGATTCACAAATGAGTAGGGACATCTTCATTTCAACCTCCCCTGCCACTTAGCTCTAATAGGGATTTCTAAACTTGAAGAGACAGAACAGATTATAATGTCTTTGCTGTTCACTAAGTTATATAAGAAAGCAAAAGTTAAGTTAATCAATGATAGCATCTCTTTCAGGATGTTAAGAGAACTGGCACTTTTCCAACATGGAGCAGAGAAGACAAGGGGTCTTACTAAACTTGCTTTTCACAGTTATCTACTGTCCAGAGTGATCATCATAATGACATCAACTCCTGGAAGTCCTATTACTGAAGGTTAAATATTGAGAGACCAGCATGTCAGGAAACCTTCTTGTGTGCAACCCTCATGATAATTGATGGTCCCTGCATGTGGGAACATACAGGAACCTCCTCAGTAAGTCATATATATCTGCAGTAACTTCAGGCTAAATAAGAGTTAAGGGGTCCATTCTCCCCTTTGGATTTTGAATTATAGTTGAGTGTCTGCATGGATGTTTTATTTCCAGGCTATCATTCCAAAAAAGGCCTGTTCATGATTGACCTATTTTTATGGGCTTGACCATTAATGAAAATAGGAGATAAATTGCATGATTTTCCATATGTATCTGCAGTGCAGCATATATAATTCACTAAAAGATACATAAACACACAAGCCATTATTAGTCACTGTCAGGACATCTAACTGATTTTCTTGCTTGTACCTAGTCTACCATAAGTTTAAATCAGAAATATGGTGTAGTTGTGTTTTTCTTTGGCAATTACTTATTTTTAACACATAGTGAGTCAGACAGTACGCATCAGTTAATGGGTTGTAAGAGAACATTACAAACTCTAGAGTAGTCCCAAGTAGGTCACAAGGGTAATAGAGGTAGACTAAAAACACTGTGATAAATTCATTCACAGGGGGAATGTGTAAAAATGAATTGGGTCTCTTAAATAAGGAAAGCTATTAGGCTTGCAGAACCAATTGGTACACAGTAGAGGACTGTGGTTGGGAGGTGGAGAATGGAGTCTTTCAAGTCCTATGGGAGGTATAGTGGTACAGTGCTAAAAGCATGAGCTCAGAGGGTCGATTTCTGGCTTAAATTCCTGACTTTGGGTACTGGTTCTATGACCTTGAGCTGGTATCTGAAAAACAGAAGTAATATTTTCTACTTCTAACAGTTTTATAAAAATCAAATGAGTAAAAGTTTATATAAACACAGGCTTATAAATTTAGATTAGTGTTCAGATATGGCTGCTGCACGATTTTTCTTTGTGAAGATAGAGACTCAGGAGGGGAAGGGAGGTAACTCATTCTAAGGCAAGGGAGAAGCCTAGAAGATACTTTTTCTAAAGGACATAACAGAAGTACTGGAGTGGAAATGTGATTTCCTCACCAAACATTGCATAGTAGAGTATATGTGGACCAACCTATTTCTAAATCTTAAGATATGGACTACAACGGACAACAATAACAACAAAAACCCTACTTTCACTAGATGAGTACTGAGAGTAAAACACTTGCTTTGTTGTAATTATGTGTTGTGCTTGTACCAACAAACAGTATTTTCCTCCTTTTGAATTTCTACTGGAACATGATGTGATGAAGAAAATCATAGCAGCTTGATTTGTGAGGTGTAACAATGTGAGAGGTAACACCAAAAAGATATCATATTCAGTGGCTTCAGAGTCTGCATCTTATCAGCTGAGTTTGAGGTGTTATAAGATAATGTTCAATACATGAAGTATTTTTTTTTAAAAAAGAGGAATATGGTGGACATTACTCAGCAGCTGTGAAGATGTTCATAGTAGAAGTGAGACTCTTCATAGGATGCTCAGAATTGATGCAGGAGAAGGAATTTTGAAGACATCTGGGTTTACTGTTAGGGTGAGTGAGGGCACCTAATTTCCCCTCTTTTAGAGCCAGGTTGGTGAAGACTGGAGAATGTGAGATCATAGAAGGACATAGCAATCTGGTGCCAGTTACAAAGTACGCATTCACTAACAGTTATTTCATTTCTCTTTTTGCTTTTTCTCAAAGATGGACAGTAAAGACATGGGCAGTAAAGACAGAGGAAAGATTCCTCTTATTCCTGTTCTGCTACTTAGATCTCTCCAAGATCTTCTCCTTTCAGGGAATTTTAGGTAGCTACTCTTGTCTAAGTTACCAAATTGAAACATATCAAACCAAGGCAGCTGAGGAACTTTGGTACTAGTAAGAACAGTAGAGTTGGGGTCTTTATTCTGCTTCTACCATTGCCTAGTTGCATGACCTTGAGCAGATTATTTAATCTTCCAGGACTCCATTTTGTTTTTAAAAGGGGGGTAAATGATCTCCAAGGTCCTTGCTCTCCCTGGCATTCTGTAAATTCATCTAAGTTCTAAATTCTGTCAGAGTTTTCTCAGAACGTGAAGAGAGAGTTACAGTGAAAGTTACAGTGGCTACAGAAGGCTTCTCAGACTACATGAGAAATAAGTGGGGTGTGGGAGTGCTTAGTGGACACTGATGAAACTAGTTTGACTAAAATTGAATGTTCTTTGGGGTATTAATAAGAGACAAGACTAAAATTATGTGCTTGGGACCAAAGGTGATGAGTTCAGCTAAAAACCTCTCCCTAGCTTGATTTCTTTCAAATTTACTGGGGCTGGGGCTGATCTCAAGAAAGCTGACTACAACAATAGGGCAAAAAAAAGCAATGATTCATGTATTTTACTTCTGTGTATAGTAGATGTTTAGCATTTCCACGGAAAAATAATAATAGTAATAATTACCATTTATTAAGGGCTTGCCTAAACTAATCATAAGTTTAATCGGCTTTACATTCATCAATGCATTACCCATTTTACAAGTGACAAAACCATAGCTCAGAGATGTTTACTGTCAAAAATCACACAACTGTCAAGCAATAAAGCCAGATTTGGATCTGAATCTGTTTTGAGCTCCAAGGCTGGGCTTTTATATTGACTCCTTTAAGACTGACTATAGAGCTAACACACTGGCAAGCCACACAGCGCAGAACATGTCAAACTATTTGGGCAGTTTAATGATAAAAGAATTTATTAAATATAATTAAACGTATCAAGCATAATAAATACAAAATAACTAGGACATGGCTGGATCTCCACATAAATTTCTCTGATGAAGCACTTTCGACTATGACATAAATAAAATAAAGTTTCCCAGTAATTTGAAGCATATACAGCAATTAATTCTACATTCATATGTCTTTTTTTAAGAACTGTAATTTTTTAAAGCACCATTTTAATATATGTGCTTTAAATTATTTAAATTATTTTAGGAAGGGGGCAGGAAGAAGAGGATTTTAGTGGCATCACAAACACTGTTTAATGCAACAGCTGCAAGCTTAAATCAACCATGCCTCAAGAGCCTTTGAGCCTGTCAGAGAGAAGATACTTTGTAACTAGTGCCTCTATTCCAAGGTCATTGGTTTGAATCTAGTCAAAGCTTATTGTGGCTGAAGGTCACCTTTACTTGATAGCTCCTTTGCGGCCTCAGCAAATGAGATAATGGACTTATCCAATTTTCACCTGAGCAACCACCCAGGACTAATTCTTAAGTTCTGTACTTAAGTTCTGGACCAACCCTGGCAGAGAATCATAATTGTGCCCCCTCATGGTCTGGGCCATGGCTGATTATTATTATTATTATTATTATTATTATTATTATTATCATTATTATATACTCACTGAGGAGCATCAAATAGAATACTAATTTGGAAAACACAAGCATATTATCTTCATTTGCAGCTGGTCAGGATGGCTGGAGGTAAATGCAGAAACAAGTACAAAGTTCATTACTTCTATTCCACTCATGTACTAACCACACTTAAAAGTTCCTTTCAGGGCCCAGCCCACAAAAAAGCTGTTTAGGACCAGTAATCCCATAATGTTTTATGAATTCCAATAGTCTCTGCAGTCTATGGCTCATTATCATTCATGATGTCAAATTGTTTTGTATTCTCATTTTGGATGCTCAAGTGGGAAGTAGGTAGGGCATTAAAGTTTCCATCAGTCCACTGGCTCATAAATCTTGGCTTAATACAGCCCTCAGATGTTCTGACTTGAACAACCATGGTTTTCTCCAAGGAGTCCTTCCCTGAGACCCTCCTTAATATATCAAATCTAGAATTTACCTATAGCAGCCACACACCCACCTGCATCCTTATTCCTAGCATACATAAAACACTTACTTAAGAGGTGGGTATACTTCTCTCAGGCTACCTTCTTAATTACCTTACCCAGCTTACATCTTATAATTCTTATATTATTTTAAAAAACAGGTAGAACATTAATTAACAGCTAACGAACAATAATCTATAATTTCCCTGGACACTTTCTATCATACCTCTATTTTAGGTTTTGTTTTTGTTTTTTAATTTCAAATAGATGTTTGCTTCTAACTATTATTACTTTGGTTCTTCCTGTGTTTTCAATCTTCCTATCTCAGATATGAATCCCTGGACCCACGTGTGTAGTGAAGTACCAAATTTTGTCTGAACCTAAAAATCTCTCCTGATTAAGTATCTCTCCCACAGGTGACTCTTCAATATGACATAACATGCACTTGTAAGAGGGACCTGAACATAGCCAAAGAGTCCAGGGGAAAGAGACAAAGTATTCCATCTCAGCCATGTAAGAGTTAATGGTACTTAATAAATACTTGTGGAATCAACTGATTAAATTAATTACTCTACAGTGCCTCTGTGAGCAGTTCCCTCTATTCCTATCCATTTGGCACACCAGGCTCTGAGAAAATCCCAGGCCACTGAGAACTCCAACTTCACATGCTTACTGAAGGAGATAAAGGCTCCTGATTCAACCACCTAGTATTGGACTCAATGCCACCTGTCTACCAATTACTTTAGTGATGCAAACAGAGGTTTTTAGCTGCTTATATAGTACATATGTTTTGCTGTCTATGCATCTGGCTGCAAGACATACCACATTGTTTAATTTTCCTGAATCAAATCAGTTCTGAGTTTGTGCCTACACTAGTCATGGTTGGGAGAAATACAAATTCAATAATGGTTTGGGAGAAAGGTGGCTTATGTGAGTATTCAGAAACTAAAGACATGTTCTCTAGTCTTCAGTCTACTCTGATAGACTCTGAATGTACACTGTTGAAGTCCACATGATCTATACCCAATATGCAAACCTAGCTTGGGTGCAGAAATCTTGATGTAGATTAGGTCTTTAGCACCTGACATCTGACCTCAGTGGACATACCTGGCAGGTGCAGGGTGCTAAGACATAATTAGCCAAAACTATTTCCTTTCCAGTCTTTATAAACCTTTTCCTTGTCTAGGACCAGCAATTCTGCCTTTAACTCTCCAAGTATTTCTTCCTATTCATATTTAGGGGGAGGAAGATATTGACATGTAGTGTGACCATACAATATATCATCCAAATCAGGACATTTCTAAGGGTAAAAGAGAGCAGCCTATATAATAAAAGGTTAATATGCAAATCGACCGAATGGCAGAACAGCCAGTCACTATGACGTGCACTGACCACTAGGGGGAAGACACTCAATGCAGAAGCTGCCCCCTGGTGGTCAGTGTGCTCCCACAGGGAGAGCACCTCTCAGCCAGAAGCCAGGCTCATAGCTGGTGAGCACAGCAGCGGTGGCAGGATCCTCTCCCACTTCCGTGGCAGTGCTAGGGATGTCCGACTGCCACCTTAGGCTCGCCGGGAGTGGGCCTAAGCCAACAGTTAGTTGGACATCCCCTGGGGGCTCCCGGGCTGTGAGAAGGTGCAGGCCAGGCTGAGGGACAACGCCCCCCCCCAAGTGCACAAATTTCATGCACTGGGCCTCTAGTTGGTAATAACAACACAAGGAAACCAGGCACAATAGGGTACATAATTATCCCATGTGTAGGACTTCCTACGGGAGTCTTTAGAAACACAATGTTGATTTCTTTTTCTTAGAGATGACAATAGGGATAGAAGATGCTGCCATTATTTAGCCTTTTTTTTTCATGAAATCCTATTAACTTTGTATATCTTCAATCAAAAAACAATTCTCTTTCTGAGAAGGTTATTCTCCCTAGAAGTGCATGTGTGAACAGAGAGGGGGAATGTCAACACCCTATTGATCACCAAGATCTACCAAAACTACCTTAGAGAATATTCGGATAAAGTGTTTCAGAAGTGATCCCAAGTAGCAAGTGGGTGTAAGCCTAAAATATCAATTAGTCCTGCCCAGTGGCTGCCATTTTCCCTCGCTTTATGTTATGAATCAAGAAGCAGAGATAGTTTCATTGTGCAGTGGAGCTGCTGTTTAAATATAAGTCTAGATACAGCTCAGCTAAGATGCTCTCAGATTCAGAGCTTCCCGAGGCAGGAAATGCAGAAAGCCTCTATTTCCGAAAGCCCTTAATGGAGACTAGCAAGTACTCTCACACTTTCACTTTAACAGCAAAAAGTGTCCACCTCAGGAGCCTAAATCTATCTCCAAGGTGAACTTACAAGGGTGGCAGTAGTGTAAATAACTATTATTATAGCAATTTGTTCCCTACAAACAGCAGCCCCCAGGTGGAGATATGTGAGTAGCTAACTTGCTTTTTTTGCCTCCTGGATTATTTTTTTTCCTGAGTCCCCATGGTGCCACCCCAGAGAGGGCAGAGTGGCCTTTTCCTGTCCTCCTGACATACTAAGTACAGCCCAACATCTACTGACTGCTGTAGAAATCTAGTCTCTTCCCAGTGGACAATTAGACATTTGAGAGTAGAAAATGTCAATTCTCAATCAAATGACACAGAAAAACTCAATTATCCCACAAAGAGAACTGAAGGAAAAAGTAAGCATTTCATCCCCCTTCTTTCACAAGTTTATAGAGAAAAAATGTCTGATTCATTCTGGTGATACTTCTGAAGTGAAGGGTTACTTCTGCTGTTTTTGTGAATCTAGTTTTTTTTTTTTAATCTTTTAGGGCTGTAAAAATATGGCCATACAGTTTTTGTTTATGGCCTGAAAAAAAGCAGATAGTCTCCCATATTGCCAGAGAGGTAAAAAATATATTTTGTTTTTGCTTTTAATATCCAGGCCTCCAAAAAATAATATTTTCTCAAGATTCTATTTTGGCTTTTGTTTTGTTTGTTTGTCTTTTCTTCTCATATCTAACAGAAGAAAAAGGGTAAGGTGCATGAAGAGCAAAATTTTACTCCCTTGTAATTAAATAGATCCTAAAGGAATTTTTTATATTTCAAGGAAAATATGTTAAATCTGAATCAAGGTTAGGGGGATGGGGCTAGACTTTATTTCCCTAGCCTATAACAAGGAGTATGAAAAATATTGACTTGCTCCTGAGAGAGGTTAGAGCAACTTAGTTAAAGTTGTTTAAGTACTTTGGAATTTTTGATGGAAATGAGCATATAAAAGTGTACTGGTCTTTTTAATTTATTTATGTTTACTGTGCTTTTATTTAATGTGAACTTTTCAGAAACCAGAAAGCAGCCTTTCCATACACCCCTCCTACATTTCAAAACAATATGCAGGCAAATATATATTTTCAATATCCATGTATGTTTGGTTGTGATAAACATAGTCTCTGACCTTTAACAGATGTAAAAGTGAAAGCACAGAGAAACTGGACATGCTGTGATGGCTATCGCCTATTTTACAGAGCCTCTCAGCATATTGATTGGCTGGAAGACACTTCTGAGAACTTGTATATGGCTCTTACTAAATCTGCTCCATTGGGAGAGGAGTGTGTGGGCTTCTAAGATTCTATACACAAAACAAAGGCTGAAATAGTCACTAAGCCTAACTGTGTGACAAGAGGCTAGCAGGAAGCTCTGAGTAACTCTTGTCAAGGGATACCAATTTCTCCCTCTTGGTTCTCTACACAGCCTGAAGCACATATATTCACCTAATAAGTAATACGAGGTTCTGAAGGGCTATCCTTAGTTGATGCCTCCAGGAGCACATTGGTCTTCTGTCAACAAGGTCAGTATGAAATTCTTCTGGCAAGGCCTTGACTTCTCTCCATCCTCCTGTCAAGGACTTGACAGATCCGCTTGTCCCTCTTGCAGCCTACCCAAGTTCTTTCTCTGGAATATATCTGATTAATCAAGTAGTTGTTGAAGCTCTGTCTCTTTACCTTTACTCATGGGAGACCCATCACATTTCTATATCTATTAAAAGCTTTCTTTCCTGCAGGTCAGGTCCTAACTATGACTTCTGGATTAGATTGTAGGAGAAAGCTGCACCTGGAGTTTTAGCAAGGGTAGCTGACTTCTTATGGGACACCCTCTATTATCACAGGCTTAAGTTTTGCACTCAGGGAAAATGGGGGAGGGTATGTGGCAGTGAAAAAGAGGTTTTACTTAAGTACCTCATGACAGTGAGTTGGCCTGGGAGCGGCTAGAGTGACTATAGCCACACAATGGCCTGAGCGCAGAATAAGAAAGGGGAATTCTACTACACTTGTGAGCCCTTTTCTTCCTTGGCCTCTCTCCTAATAAAGGGAAACTTCAGCTGTAGGCTCAACCATTCCACTTGTTTTTGAGGCAATCTCAGGCTCAGCTTTGCTATCTAATGCGATTTTCTCAGCCCATGGCCTTTTAAAGGGACTCTGGCCACCCTCATGAAATAGTTGGGCATTGTAACTCTAATCTGCTTGCTTTATCACTCTTGCTTCAATTTTGGCCTCCGGCCTAATTTTGAAATTTAAACTGGGCTTTTTCATATTTGAATCTTGGTTTAGCCTTGATGCCCCTGGTCATCTCTCATGAGTATCTCATCCCAGTGTTTACTCATGGAGCACAAAATGGACCTCAGACCTGGGACTAACCCCCCATATGAGCTATGTGTGACAATTCACTGCTGAACAGGACTAATGTGAGCTATGAGATTTGGGATTAATGTCATTGTGGTAGATCCAAGACACTTAAATACTCATTCAATATGTTTTCTCTTAATTGATGCCATGATTATTTAGATAATACAACTAAATGCTAATACTAAGTTTACTTATTTACTGTACATTTTAAGAGCAATTACTATTGACTAGGCACTATATTTTAAGCACTTTACACATATTAACTAATTTTATGGTCATGATAACCTTATGAGGTAGTTACTATTACTATGTCCATTGTATAGGTAAGAAAACAGACCAGGAGAAGTTAAGTACTTTATCCAGAATTTGACAGTTAATCAATTATGAAGCTGAGATTCAAAGTCACAATCATTCTAGAGTCTCTAAGCAATTGACCAATATAATATCTTTGTCTACTGGATTTGAGAAAAATTATATCTGTTTACTTTATATCTCCCTGATTACTAATAATGTTGAAGCTCATTTAATATATTTATTGATTCTTTTTGAGTTCCTTTTTTATGAACTGGCTCATTTTGTTTTTTTTATTGTGTGTGTATGCATATGTGTACTTTCATTTTTTTTTAACTTTTTTATCCTTCTTTCCTTATTTCCTCCATTCCTCCTTCCCTCCCTCCCTCCCTTCCTCCCACTCTTCCTTTCTTACTTCCATTTGTTGTCATTGTTTGGTCCATGGCAGCTGGCCTTGTCATTGAGGTCTACCAGGGAAGGCCTAGACTCTGGCTCCACTGGAGCTTGGGGCCATAGAAACTACTCTGGTGTTGGAATGGCCCTGGAACCTGGCTCCATATGTGCTGGCCTAGAGCCTGTGGCTGTGGGGACTAGCCTGGTGCTGAGGCAGACTGGTATCCTGGGTTTGGGAGGGCCAGCCTGGCATCTTGTCTCTGAGTGCTGATCTGGTGTTGAGGGAGGCCTAGAGCCTAGATAGGTCTGGAGCCTGGGCATATGGATGCTGGAATGAAGCCTGAGGGCTGGCCTGGGGCTGGGGTAAACTGGGGTCCTAGGCTGGGAGCCTGAGACCCAGAGGCCCAGAGACCCAGGACCAGTTTGGAGTCTGTAGCCACAGGTGACAGTCTGGACTCTGGATACTTGGTCCATGAGTATGGTCTGGCCCTGTGGCAGAATATGGCCTGGGCATGGAAGTTGGACTTAGATCTGGGTCTGCTGTGACTGGCCTGGAGCTGAGATGAGCCTGGAGCCTGGGGCTATGGGGACTCCCTGGCACTGGGGCAAATCTGGAGATTGGGTTAACAGGTGCCTAGGGCCATGGGACAGGCCTGGTTCATAGGGGCGGGCCTGGTGTTTGGGTCTGCATTGAAGTTAGGTGCTCATATCAGTTTTCTTCCCCAATTGTGTAGTCATCTCTCTGTGCTGGGCTTCCCAGGCCTGGGGGAGTAGCAATGAGGTCATGAAAATTGTCCTTTTTGCCTTCTTAAATGCATACTTACTTATTTCTGTGACTTACCCAGGTGCTTTAATCTCTCCTCTGGAATTATTAGCTCTTGTGAAGGTATTTTCATGTGTGGATAATTGTTCAAACTGATATACCTGCTAGGGGAGGAGCACTAGAAATTCTTATTCTGCTATCTTGCTGACAACCGTCTAGCTGAATAATTCTTTTTCTACTGCTCTGCAGGTTGGATTTGCAACAACAATGAGTACAATAGTTAAGTGCAGCTTGGATTAGGCAGAGATAGTGTGAACACAGATTTCTTTGGAATTATTTTAGTTCCTGTGTATCCTGGATGCTGACTGAAGAGTTAGAAGGCTTTCTACAGGGCATGTTTGGTGGAGCGACTTGCTGAGTGATGACAAGGGCTCACAGAGATATGCTATAACAAAGGACCTACAGGAATACTTATTGAGGAGGGAAAGGTCATCAGGCTCTGATGGAGCCAAGGAGAAAGTTCTAAGAGTCACAAAAAGTAAATGCAGACACTAGCAGAACCTACATGCTTCCAATGGCAGACAGTGCACACCCAGGTGCTTATAGAAGTCAGATGATCCCTTTCTGTCCAATGTCACAGAGTTGATAAACCCTCCCCATAAATCAGATGTCAGCTGGAGAGCTGTGGAAAAGAAGAGAAAGCATAAAGAGCGAGCAAAGAATATACAGTTGTATCTAGAGAAACTGTTTACACTATTGGGCATATTATATTTTAAATCAAATGGGACTGAACTGAGTGCTTCAGCTCTTGCTACTTATTAGTTGGGGGCTGAAAGAGAGGTCAAAGGGATTTTGGAAAAATGAAGAAAACCTGAGGAAATTTGTTATAGTGCTACAATGAGAATATGGAAATTTTGATCAGTTTTTTTTTTAGTTTACTTTACCCTATTTACTACTTTAGCTAACCGCACTTTTTTATATTAATGTTTTCTTTATTCATTTTTTTAAAAATATTCTTATTGATTCCAGAGAGGAAGGAAGAGGGAGAGAGAAATAGAAACATCAATGAGAAAACTGGGATCTTAAGCCAGCCAAAGGAATGACATTTCAATTTTTCAATTTTATTATTTTATTTTGTTAGCTTTTTCTTTGCTTTTTTCTTTGTTTTCCCTTTTTTTGTTGCTTTTTTTCTTTCTTTTTTCTTTGCTCTCCTTTTTTTGTTTGTTCCTTTATTTCCTACTTCTGTTCACATTATTTTTTTCAATCACGTGAGCAACAGACACGTGAGCGGCGCACTCTCGTCCAGGGAGCATCAGCCCCGTGAGCAGCCTACCTCGAGCCTAAGAGCAGAAGCCTTATGTGGCCTGCCCCTGTCCAAGGAGCAGCAGCTGTGTGAGCAGCCCGCTTCCCTGTCCAAAGAGCAGCAACCACGCGAGCAGTCTGACCTGTCCGAGGAGCAGTAGCCACATGAGCAGTCTTCCTACATCTGAGAGGCAGCCCTGCGCAGCCCGCCCCCATCTGAGGAGCAGCAGCTGCGCACAGCCTGCACCCTGCACTAGTACGAGGAGCAGCAGCTGCACAAGCATCTTGTCCTCGCTCAAGCAGCAGCAACCACATGAGCAGCCTGCCCAATCTGAGGAACAGCAGCTGTGTGAGCAGCCCGCCCCCATCCGAGGAGCAGCAGTTCTGCAAGCGGCCCGGCCCCATTCGAGGAGGAGCAGCGGCAGCCCACTCCAGTCCCAGGAACAGCAACCACACGAGCAGACTGCCCACATCCGAGGAGCGGCAGCCCTGCGCAGCACACACCAGTCCGAGGAGCAGAGCCACAACAGCCTGCACCTGTCCAACGAGGAACAGCTGGTCCTAGGAGCAGTAGCCCCACAAGCAGCCCACCACATCAGAGGAACAACAGCAGCGTGCATCCAGCCCCCATTCAAGGATCAGCAGCCACATGAGCAGTCCGCCCCAGTTCAAGGAGTAGCAGCTGCGTGTGTAGCCCGTTCCATACAAGGAAAAGCAGCCTCGTGATCAGCACATCCTCTGTCAGAGGAACAGCAGCTGTGTGTGAAGCCTCCCCCCACCAGCCAGAAGAGCCACTACAGCGGTGAACAGCACCCACCACAGGAGCTCCTGTCAACTGAGGAGCAGCTGCTACAACAACCGCCAGAGGAACAACCACAGCCCAAGGAGCCACTGCCACCCAAGGAGCAGCCACTGAATGACTCAACATCTAGATATGTCAGTGAGATCAAACATGGCTAGACAAAGAAACCCCCAAAGGAAAGAAAAGGAGGACTTGCCAGAAAAGCAGCTAAGTGAAAAAAAGGCATGCAGCATGACAGAAAAAGAATTCAGATTAAGGGTCCTAGAATGCATAAACCGGATGGAGGAAAAAATCAACAACTTATGCAAGAAGCAAGAAGAAACAGATGGAAAAATCAATAAATTATGTAAGAACCAAGAAGAAATGAAGAGTGATATAGCTGCAATAAAAAAACACCATTGAAAGTTTTAACAGTAGACTAGGAGAAGCAGAGGACCAAATTAGCGAATTAGAAGACAGGGAAACAAAACACACCCAAACTGAACTGCAATTGGAGAAAAAAATTAAAAGACAGGACAAGAGCCTAAGGGAGCTATGGGACAACATGAAACGAAGCAATTTCTTCACCAATACAGCTAGGGCATTGGAAACTAAAGAGAAAATAAACAAATGGGACTACATCAAAATAAAAAGCTTCTGCACAGCAAAAGAAACCATCAACAAAACAACAAGAAAGCCCAATGCATGGGAGAACATATTTGCCAATGTTATCTCTGATAAGGGTTTAATCTCCAACATTTACAGGGAACTCATACAACTTAACAAAAGGAAGATAAACAATCCAATCAAAAAATGGGCAAAGGACCTAAATAGACACCTTTCAAAAGAGGACATTCAGAAAGCCAAGAGACATATGAAAACATGCTCAAAGTCACTAATCATCTGAGAGATGCAAATCAAAACAACAATGACATACCATCTCACACCTGTCAGACTGGCTATCATCAATAAATCAACAAACTACAAGTGCTGGAGAGGATGTGGAGAAAAAGGAACACTCGTGCACTGCTGGTGGGAATGCAGACTGGTGCAGCCACTATGGAAAACAGTATGGAGTTTCCTCAAAAAACTAAAAATGGAACTCCCATTTGACCCTGTGATCCCACTTCTAGGAATATATCCCAAGAAACCAGAAACACCAATCAGAAAGGATATATGCACCCCTATGTTCATAGCAGCACAATTCACCATAGCTAAGATCTGGAAACAGCCTAAGTGCCCATCAGTAGATGAATGGATTAGAAAACTGTGGTACATCTACACGATGGAATACTATGCTGCTGTAAAAAAGAAGGAACTCTTACCATTTGCAATAGCATGGATGGAACTGGAGAGCATTATGCTAAGTGAAATAAGCCAGTTAATGAAGGAAAAATAACACATTTTCTCACTCATTTATGGATAATAAAGACCATTATAAACTTATGAACAAAAATAGATACAGAGGCAGAGCTGCCTTGAACAAACTGTCCAACTACAGTGGGAAGGCTCGAGAGGGTTGGGGGGCAGGAGGGAGGGTGGTAAGAGATCAACCAAAGGACTTGTATGCATGCATATAAGCATAACCAATGGACATAAGACACTGGGGGATAAGGGAGGCCAGGGGAATTTCAAGGGCGGGGGGAAAAAGGAGATATATGTAATACTCTTTCTAATACTTTAAGCAATAAAACAATTTAAAAAAAAAAAGAAACATCAATGATGAGAGAGAATCATTGATTGGCTGCCTCTTGCATGCTCCCACTGGAGATCAAGTCTGAAACCTGCCCGGGCATGTGTCCTGATTGGGAATTGAACCGTGACCCCTTGGAAGGTTGACACTCAACCACCGAGCCACATGGCTGGGCTTTTCAGTTTTCAATATTAAGAATGATGCTTAATAAGTTCCTTAAAGATGCTTTTAAATACATCAGGGCTGAATCTTTTTATTCCTAGCTGGTTTTGTATGTTTATAAGGAAATGGAGTTAAATTTTTTTTAACTCCTCTTATTTTTCTCTAAGTTTCTTTAGTGAGATGTGTCAATAAATTGCTTAATATTAAGTCTTCTTTATGTTCCTAATATAAAGACTTTTTAAAAATGCCAATCAACTTTATTTCTTAATGGACCCAAACACCAGGCCCACCCCTATGAACAAGGTCTGTCCCATGGCCCTAGGCACCTGTTAACCCAGTCTCCAGATTTGCCCCAGTGCCAGGGAGTCCCCATAGCCCCAGGCTCCAGGCTCATCTCAGCTCCAGGCCAGTCACAGCAGACCCAGATCTAAGTCCAACTTCCATGCTCAGGCTCCTAGTCTGCCACAGAGCCAGACCATACTCATGGACCAAGTATCCAGACTATCACCTGTGGCTCCATGTGATAAATCTGTTGTTGTTTTTGTTTTTTGTTTTCCTTCCAAGAACTCCTCAAAAATGCCACTGGCATACTTTCTTGATTTCCAATGCTGGTAGAAATTTATTTTTCATATATTTTTGTTAATTTCTAGAGATGTTCAGTAGAAATAAAGTTGTGTATATTACAGAACCTATCATCTTGATTGGTATCCTATCTGTTTTAATATTTATATATCATTTTCCCCTTAAAATATTTAGTAGAGTAGTTTAGGCATTCCAAGGAGTTGCACCAGAGTTATCATCTAAGTAGTTGACATGTATTGGTGTGTTTTTTCCATTCACAATTTCTTCTCAGAGAACTTAAACCTTCTCCATCTCCATCAACACAACAGAAGAGATGGTGCCTTTATTTATTAACCCCAACCTTTGCTAGGTAATTTTCTATGAGTAAATATCTGACCCATAGGGTCCTTTCTAACTCTCTCCCTCTTGAGAATTTTAACCAGGAACTGGTTCGTGGTTATCTTTGGAGACAGGAGATCAGGTAGACTCTGGTAGCCATTTTTGGGTCAAGTATGCTGGTGTGCAAGAAGGGCAAGCTTCTTAGCAAAGAGAAGTCCTGCAGAGCAAGGAAGAGATCTCCCCACACTTTTGGGATTACAAAAAGCTAACCATAAAGAATCGACCTACCCTTGCACATTCTGAGATAAGACCCACCTTCAGTCTCCCTCAATTATTCTCTTGTTGGTATAAAATCCCAAGTTTTCTCCCTCTTCTTGAAGATGATCCTCATTAATAGGTGTTCCCCCTATGGTAATATCCCAAGTAAATTCACCTTCATTATTCAGTGCATTTTATCTTTTACATAGGAAAACAAATGCATAGAGAAAAATGATCCTGCAAGTGATCTGGTTAAATCAAAGAGATAAAAATCCTTAAGTCATCTCTAGGACCTTGAATATGTCATTTTATATCTCTCAGGTTGAATTGCATGTCTGTTTACCTCATGGGATCAAGATAAATATATGGCAAAGGACTCCCAAACACTTTGAAAACTCAGGGCCACAGAAATATGGGTAAAAATCATTGGCATACAAACTTGCCAGATTCTTTAGACCAACTTTTATTCTATAAGACAAGCAGAACCTTAATCCAATACGTAACCAAATTGGAACTTGGGGAAAAATAATAAGGTGTTAGTTTTCTTGTTCAGCATTTAGCATAATGTGATTTCAACCACTGTGTTGAGGTGTTCTTTCCACTGAAAAATGCCTGGCCCCACAGGCAATATGAGACAGGATGTTCCCAGGTACACCCCCTTCTGAAATTTCCCAGATATTTTCAGTGCATCCTATATAATAAAAGCATAATATGCAACTTGACTGAACTGCAGAACTATGACGCACACTGACCACCAGGGGGCAGACACTAAATGCAGAAGCTGCCCCTCACCCCCATCACCCTGCCAGTTGCCCAACAGAGGGAGACAACCAGCAGTGGCGGGGGGGGGGGGGGGGGGGGGGGGGCGGGGGGGGGTGGCCAACAAGCAGGCGGCACCAGGCCTAGGGACCCTACCTGTGCACGTATTTCCTGCACTGGGACTCTAGTAGGAAATAATAAATAAGTTGGTTTCTGTATGACATTGCTGGGTCAATAAACAAACAAATCTGGGGGCAGGTTCTGTCAGCAAATGTACTCAATTCTGATGTAAATTTATGCAAACAATTAATAAAATGCAAAATGTGGCAAAAAAGCAAGTGATTGTCTGATTTTTAAAACTAGATATTTGTTGCTATAAAAGCCATAATTAAATTTCTATTTTGCAGAATAATTCGATTTTCCTCACTGTTAATGTCACTAGTAAATGGAGCAATTTATCTCTTGGAATTTAAAATCTATGAACAATATTAGGCTCTCTTTGAGTTAAAAAAATAAAAAACAAAAATACCCAAATTCAGGAACTTTCAGATGAGCAAATAGGATTTAATTTGTATGCAGTAAGGTAATTTGATTTTCAAAACAGAAAAATCAAATATTTGGAAAAATTAGGCAATTATCAGTAGTAAAATACATACAAACATTTCTATTATTATATACTATAGGTCAATAATTTTTTTTGTAGATTGGATTCATTTTAAATCTCATCCACCTACATTTATGTACCCCTATTTGCTGAATATAGACTGCTTAGCAGATGCTGTGTTATATGCTCAGAATATAAAAATATATAAGATGTTTAGAGTTATATGCATTACAGTACACAAAATCCAGGTGGGTAAGAAATTTTATTTGAATTAATTTAATATCGCTCTTGAGGCTTATGCCTGCTATGTTGCAAGGAATTCAAGCTCAGTGGGTCTGGGGTTTTCCCCTATTCTGTTTCCATAGGTCATGCATATGCAATTCCAAGACATAAATGATTGGGCATCTATGTGGAGGGAGTCCCCATTTATTAGATATCTGATGATGAGATATATTTGTTCCCTGTCTGCAGGGTGCCATTAGGTCCTTCACACCCTGCGTGTGAGAAACAAAATCTTCTGAGGCTGTGGAGTTTGGTGCCGCAGGGTTTGTGTCAAACCTTCCATCTCTGGGGTCCTGGTTCTACAACTCTGCCAGCAATAGACCTCTCTCTTCCTTTCAGCCCAGGAGAAACCTCTTTCCCTTTTGCTTCTTCTTGCACACCTGCTTCCACATTTACTTCCTACAAACTTTATAAGGTCTACTACAGAGTTGGGCTCTTGGAAACAAAAGGCAAGATGGTAGGCTGCCTCTGCTTCTTGGCCCAGCCATACCTCTCTTGAGGCAATGATAATTAGCCTCCTCTTCTCCATACCTGTGGTCCAATTTGGACCAGCATAGTGTTTTAGGAACTGTTATAATCACTTTCTCTCTAATCTTATTTCTTTCTCTCCTTTTATCCTAAAACATTCCATACGTAACTACTAAATTATTTTCCCCTAAGAGTAGATCTGATCTTGTGATCTCTGGTTCAAAAATTTTCCTTGTTTTCTAATACCAATGGAATTAAGTCTTTTCACACTTCAGATATTTGGAGTATTCCATGTTAGCCCTAACATGACTGAAAATTTTCTCTTCCATGGGCCTCCTTTTTGTCCCTGTGCTACAGCTAAACTGCAAAACAACTTAACATATAGGCACTCCCCCTTTCTGTCTTGATTCATGATGTTCCTTCTGCAAGAAAGGCCATCATAGTGATTTCTACATGATCAAATTCTGTCTTTCAAGGGTCAGATGCCATGTTGGGTCCTTCATGAAGTGTTCTCCTAGTTTCAAAGAACACTAGCTTTAGGAAAAGAAATAATGAAACCAAAAACTGAGATAAGTTTAGGACTAGTACCAAAAAAACAGAATGGAAAGTTACTTTGGGAATAAAGGTAAACATGTGAGGTGAAGTCATACTCCCATAAAAGATATCGAGATGTGACTGAATGGGACCTGAGTGAAGGGTTACCTGGGACTGAGTGGTAACCAACCCTGTCAAGGTGTGGGGTGAGAATACTCAGGAGTAGGGCCAGGTGTTGAAGAAGGGATGTAACAAGTCTGTTCTATAGTGTTGGCAGACATCAGCACTCTTTAACTCCAATCTTGGGCAATGCTGTTGTTATTCAACTTAGTGGCAATAACCTCCTGGAAGTCTCTAGATGAAATGGTGTTCTGAAGCTATGGTATTATTTATCAATAGAGCACATGCTAACTAGACAGCAAGATCCAATACTTAGTTTTACAGTTATGAAAATACATCGACACTGAAGATGTTTAAGGTAAGCCTGAGGGGCCCAACTCTTGGTATATTAACCAACATCTGCAGATGTAATAGGCAAGAAGCCAGACTCTCCATGGGAGTTAAATCATCCTAACACTAAAGATGAATACAGTCATTATACTTACCATAGCACATAAATAACATGATAAACAGGGGGGCAGGGAATAGAACTGATATAAAATACTAAAGTTGACCACATTCTTCTTTAATGAAGTGGAAAACCCTTCATCATCAGCTACTTGTGAGCAATTATGACTTACTTTATAAATGAGACACTTGGGATGAGCCTGTATAGAAGCACCATGATGAGAAAAATAACTCTTGTTAATAAAAAAGTCTTTGTCTATTTTAAAATTGTCTGTTTTATCTCTTGGTACTTTCCCTAACAATAACTACCTACTCTACCTGGTCCCAAATCATTCAGGTATATAGTACTTTTATTAGCATTGCTTCTGCTCTTCTGATCCTCTTACAGAAGGCTTTGAAACACATTTCTAGAAATTTCTCCTTCCTTCCATGGTGCCCTAAAAGGCACTGAGATTTAAATTTACTTTCATTTTATCTTTTAGTAAAATCTTTTGCCCTCCTTTGGAAAAAATGTTTTAATACTTTTGGAAATCATGAATTCTAATAGTTTCCATAGGTCATTAATATACCTGACTGACTGAATTAATATTTTATTCCTTTAATATTATCCTTTCCACCTTATAACCCTCATTCCCTGTCTGAAAGAACTAAAGGAAACTGAGAGCCTTGGATTAAAAGATGGCCCAGTAATACATTATTTGCTTCCCTGTCTTCTCTTTGGCTCAATGCTACATTAATTTTAATTCTCAAAAATGTTGCCATATTTAGCAATACAAGCTTCACATGATTTGATATTCAACTTGCAGGAAAGGAGCCCAGATCTTTCTCTCCCTTTTCTCTCCCTGTGTGTTTACTAAACTAGGAAGTGTCAAAACCAGCTTGCCTGCTTACTTTCAGCCCACTGTTTTAGAAAGAATAAGGAGAAAACTGACTAACATTCAGAAGCAGCAGTCAAGAAAAGTACACATCTTTTTTCTTCTTACATATCAACTTGTTTAATCAGAGCATTTGTACTTTGATGTATTATTATTATTTCTCTCTATGGGAATTGATTTATAATGTTACCTAATCAGTGTGGTTCCAATTTTAATCTTGGAGCTGAGTAATAAATATAAGACATTAATTTCCATAAACCATGTATATTTGAAGGCTTCATTTACATAGCGAGCAATTTGGGCCCATAAATTCTAATGTGTTTCTATTCCTTTTGGGTTACTGTTTGCATAACCTTTTTATAGCTATGGCAAACCATAATGCTGCCCAATGCTGACAAATTTCTTGCTGCTGTCCAATGCATAAAAATGTGTTTTAAGTAACTCTCTAATGCCCCCTCAGTAATTTTTCTTATTTCTTTCTCACTCACCATTGATGGTAATTCCTTTTTAGGAGATGAAAAATTCTATTTCATTCCCTACCAATTTCAGCAACTTATTTGGCAGCATTCTCTATCCTAATATATGATTCTGATGTAGCTAGAACCAATACACCCCCATTTATTCCAGGAAGGATGACTCAACTTTGAGAAAAGTGCAGACTCAGGTCTAAGTAAATACCACGCTTGTCTCTAAGAGGTTGGGAGCATGAGACTGAGTATAACTGAGTACACAACATATAATCTGAGCATCTTTTAAGGTGATTTAAGTATGAATCAAAGATGTTAAAATGGATCATCCAATTTCAGAAAGAAAATCTGTATCTATGTCTATATCTATATTTATATCTATATCTATATATCTATACCTATACCTATATCTATCTATCTATCCAGAGAGAGTGGAAGTGAGAAACAGAGAGGTTTACCATAGGAAAAAAAATAGATTAATCTTTAGCAGTTTCTACATGCATAGTTTCAAATATTTTTAAAAATTTGCTTTTTATAGCCATCTACTTTGGGCCTAATTTAATAGCATCTTAATTGTGGGTAATACTTAGATAGCATTTATAGTTTTTAACATACTTTCGTGTACATTATCACATTGATCTTTAAAATATTTCTGTAAGTTGTTGCTATATTCATGGTAAAGATAAGGGCCAGGATTTTTAGTATTTTATTGTTATTGACACAAAGGGACTATTTATTGGGTTTATCTGGAGTATTGGAAGAACTGATATATATACTGGTTCACGCACAAATAGACATTAAGATATTGACACCTTTTTATAAGACCACAGTAGATGTTTCCCTGGTTATCCAAGTCTTTTGAACCTGAGGGAAGATGAATTATGGCCAAGACACAAGTGTGCTGGCTCATGCCCTAAGTGTGCTCTCTGTGATCCTATCCAAACGACTTTCCCTGAATCTCAACCAGGTGGGTCATGAAACAAAATCATTAGCTGCTGTTTTACAAACAAGGTGAAATAAATCAGGGGTCTCAGCTCAGTTCCTAAAAACAAGAGTCCATTTCACCCTCCCTGCCTCTGCTAGGAGTTCCTGGTGGTCAAGATTAATTGGTAGACTAGAAGCGTTCACTGCTCTACCTGGAGTCAGAGAGATGGATGCTGAAGAGGACGTTGCTTCTGTGAGGTAGACACAATCAGAGGTAATGCTGCTCAGAGAGGCAAAGAGGTTGACAGCGAGGATGCCAAGTTTCAGTACTGCTCACAACAACCTCTTGCCATACTGCTGCCTGGGTGTTTCTCTGCATGAGTTGAAAGAGGGAAAGAAACAGGGCACTTGAAGTCAGGCAAACTGCTTTGCAATCCTTGCTGTTCCACTTAGGCACTGGGAGTTTAGCTATGTTGCTTAACCTCTCTGAGCCTCAGCATGGAGAATTACTGGGTATCGTGTGTACTTGTTTTCTACTGCTGTATAACAAAAAGCCACCAATTTTACATCCATTTATTATCTCAGTTTCTGTAGACCAGAAGTCCCAGCACAGAGTAGCTGGCATCTGCTCAAGTATTCACAGGACTGAAGCTGAGGTGTTGACCAGGACTGCGGTTTTCACCTGGCACTCAGGGTCATCTTCCAAGCGTGGGATGTGGGCAAAATTCATTGCCTTGTGGTTGTAGCACTGTAGTCCTCGTTTTCCTGCTAGTGTGTGGCTTGCAACTGCTCTCAGCAATGAGAAGCTGCCTGTAGTTCCTTGACATATGGTCCCCGTGGACAGTTTGCATTTCTGTAGGCCAGATGAAGCATCTCTCTCTGATTTCATCTTTTGCCACTAGCCAGAGAAAAGTCTCTGCTTTTAATTGGCTCTTATGTTTAGTTAATATCCACATGGATAATGTCCCTATTTTAAGGACAACTATACCATATAACCTCAACACAGGAGTAAAATCTATCATATTCACAGACTTAGGATTTTGCAGAGCATGTATGTCACTGGCAGGATATCTTGAGGACACCTTCAAATTTAGCTTATCAAAGTGATACAATTTATGTGAAAACCACTACCTCCTGGCAAATACTTGGCATATAATAAATAGTAATTTATCTATCTATCTATATACATATACATATACATATACATATACATATACATATACATATACATATACATATTAAAGGTTAAGTGACGGACGGACCGTTCGTCCCTCCAACCGTCCGACCAACTGACTGGCCGGGACATATGATGTGCACTGGCAATTTAAAAATAAACGTTGACTTGCACATATGTGATACATATAAAGCTCTTGGAATGGACATTATTGAAATCCCCGGTGAAATGATTTGTAATGTATCTATTATTGAAGCTACCTTTGGAAATAGTATGTCTACAGATAATCAACACTAATAAAAGAGAAAAATGGTAATTGGCGTACGAGCTACCCTTTTCATTGGCTAATCAGGGCTATATGCAAATTAACTGCCAACTGAGATGGCAGTTAACTGCCAACAAGATGGCGGTTAATTTGCATATGTAGGCACAATGCAGGGAGGCGAAAGGGAAAGCTGGAAGAAGCCCCCTGCCACTGACAGTGATTGGAAACCCAGGGGGGAGCTAAGAGCTGGGGGGCAGGGCAAAGGCAGCCCTGGGGCTGCCTTTGCCCTGCCCCCCAGCCATGATCGGAGAATCAGGTGCCTTTTCCGCCCTGGCCAGTGATAGCAGGAAGCAGGGGTGGAGCCAGCGATGTGAGCTGGGCACGGTCAAAGCTGGCAGTCCCAGGAGCTAGGGGTCCCTTGCCTGGGCCTAAAGCGAAGCCCACGATCGTGGGGCCGCTGCAGCTGCGGGTCCCCGCTGCCCGGGCCGAACGCCTAGGCCAGAGGCATCAGGCCTGGGCAAGGGGCCGATCCTGCGATTGGAGGGTGATGGGGGTCAACACTTGAGGGCTCCCAGTATGTGAGAGGAGGCAGGCTGGGCTGAGGGACACTCCCCCCCCCCCCACACACACCCAGTGCACGGGGATCAGCGGAGCTGCGAGGCCTCCCGGCACCGGCATCAGTGTGACAGGGGGCAGTGCCCAAACCCCCTGAACCCCCTGATCGCCCTGCGGCTCTGTGTGCGACAGGGGGCGGGGCCACAACCTCCCTATCCGCCCTGCTCTGTTCGGGACAGGGGAAGGTGCCCCAACCCCCTGATCAGCCCTGCTCTGTGCCTGATAGGGGGGAGCTCCCCAACCCCCTGATCGCTCTGCGGCTCTGTGTGTGACAGGGTGCAGTGCCCCAACCCCCTGATCGGCCCTGCTCTGTGTGTGACAGGGTGTGGTGCCCCAACCCCCTCCCCCCCCCGCCCCCCCCAACGGGTCCTGCTCTTTGTGTGACGGGGTAGAGCCATAACCTCCCCTTCGGCCCTGCCCTGAGTGTGAGAGTGGCGGCGCCCCAACCCCTCTGATGGGCTCTGCTCTGTGAGTGACAGGGGCCAGCGCCCCAACCTCCTGATTGGCCCTGCTCTGTGCGTGACAGGGGGTTGCGCCGCAACCTCCCCATCGACCCTGCCTTGAGTGTGACAGGGGGCGGTGCCCCAACCCCCCAATCGGCCCTACCCTGAGCATGACTGAGGGTAGCATCGCAACCTCCTGATCCTCCCTGCTCTGTGCATGACATGGGGCGGTGCCCCAACTCCCCAAATGGCCCTGCTCTGAGCCTGACCAGGGGCTGCACCTAGGGATTAGGCCTGCCCTCTGCCACCCGGCAGCAGGTCTAAGCCAGCAGGTCGTTATCTCCCGAGGGGTCCCAGACTGGGAGAGGGCACAGGCTGGGCTGAGGGACCCCCCCCTCCCTCCCCGAGTGCACAAATTTTTGTGCACCGGGCCTCTAGTCCTATCTAATAAAGATGGAATATGCAAATTAACCATCATTCTGTGACAAAGATGGCAGCGCCCACAGCCAATAAGGAGGGAATATGCAAATTGACACAACAAAGGTGGTGGTGGCCGGGCCAGGATGCTTGCATCATTGCCATGGTGACAACACTTGGCCGCTCTGGGCCTCCGGGCAGTGCGTGCACGCAGGCACAGAACAGTGGGGCTGGACAGAGTGCATGCTACGAGGGGGCGTGTGGGGGGTGGAGGGAGCTACAGGAGGGCGGCAGCCAGAGCAAAGGTGGAAGGAGGCGGCCAGAATGAAGGCCCAGGTCCTGGAGGGTAGCCGGTGCTGGCAGCCAGGGGAAGGAAGGCCTATCCTTGCATGAATCTTCATGCATCAGGCCTCTAGTATTAAATATATATCTAAACGAGAGATTCTTTGTCCAAAAACTGAGCACGTTCATAAATTAAATGAAGAAATTTTGGATATAGTCGATGGAGATTTTCACACCTATTTGAGTGATGATTCCATAGATTCAATGGATGATGCTGAAAACGAAAATTTTCCCATCGAATTTCTTAACAGTATTACTCCTTCTAGAATGCCGTGTCATGAATTAAAATTGAAAGTAGGTGCAATCATCATGCTACTGAGAAATCTTAATAGTAAATGGGGTCCATGTAATGGTACTAGATTTATAATCAAAAGATTGAGACCTAACATAATCGAAGCTGAAATATTAACAGGATCTGCAGAAAGAGAGAGTGTTCAGATTCCAAGAATTGATTTGTTCCCATCTGACACTGGCCTCCCATTTAAATTAACTCAAAGACAGTTTCCCATGATGCCAGCATTTATGATGACTATTAATGAATCATAAGGACAAACTCTAGACAGAGTAAGAATATTCCTACCTGAACCCATTTTCAGACATGGTCAATTATATATTGCTTTCTCTCGAGTTTGAAGAGCATGTGATGTTAAAGTTAAAGTTGTAAATACTTCATCACAAGGGAAATTAGTCAAGCACTCTGAAAGTGTTTGTATTCTTAATGTGGTATACAGGGAGCTATTAGAATAAGTTTAATCAATTTATCAGTTATTGTTTTTATCAATGTTGTTTTTATATCATGTTTTTGTTGTTATATCATATTGTTATTGTTTATTCATTAATTTATATATTATTCTAATACACATTTTACTAATTTTCTTTCATCTCTGACACTTCTATTATAAAGTGTGAATAGCGATATTAAAATATTTCTTCTAATTAATTTCCTCTCAATGTGCATGAATCCATGCACTGAGCCACTAGTTCTTCTATAAAACAGGATTAAGAATCAATGGATTTTAAAAGGCATGATGATTCTGGTAGTTTTAGTCATGTTTCCCAGTAAGAAAAAAATTCCATGTAAATTGCAGTCCTTTTTATCAACCATACTGCCTCACTTACCACCAAGCACATAATATGTGCTTAGTAGACATTCCAATGATACAGGCTATGTATGAGAGGTAAATCATCCTTTCACACTAAGTACTTATCTTGACATTTTGAAGACTACAGACTATTATTCAGGACTCTCTCAGGGCTTTCATATTCATACTCATAGTTTTAACCAATATTCATTTATTAACAACTTAAAAACTTTTATTTACACATCAGACCACTGTCAGCTCTTGGACCTCTATCTACACCTGCATACTGGTCATTTCCACTTCTGTGCAACCTACACATCCCAAATTAAACATGTCACCTATGAAAATGCACACACCCCCAAGTCAAATTCTTCTTTTATAACTTCTATCTCAATGAATGAATGTATTACATTCTCCCCAGCCTCCAAAGCCTAAAACATGAGAATAACTCTTTTAGACTCTCCTCTTTTATCCAACTGGCCAAATCATGTCAATTCTATCTCCTGAATATGTTAATTATTTCTCTTTTCTTGATCTGCACTAGCCCTTATCATTTCCTACTCTAGCTACTTCGATGTGTATTTCTAATCAGATTTCCTGTTCTCAGGTTCTCCCATCTATTCTGTACTCCATTGTACAAGTTATTTTTCAAAAGTATAAATCTGATTCTATCTCTCAGCAGTTTTCAATGACCCTCAATTGATGTGAAAAAAAAAATCTGGCTATCAGGCTTTTAGTTCCTCTGGCTATATATGAATCTCCATAAAATGGGAAAAGTCATCTTTAAAAATTTTTTGAGGCATAACTTATATATGATAAACCACATAGATATTGTATGTTTTGATGAGTTTTAGATATAGACTAGAGGCCCAGTGCATGGATTAGTGCACCGGTGGGGTCCTTTGGCCTGGCCTTTGCCCTCTTGCAATCCGTGACCCCTCGGGGGGTTTTGGAGAGCCGGGGTTTTCGGCCCAATCCCCACAGGCTAGGCTGAGGGACCCCCCACTGGTGCACAAATCTATATACCAGACCTCTAGTATGCATATAAGATCTTTGGTTAATCTCTCCCACCTCTCTCTTCCTCCCTTCCCTCGGAGATTCATGAGTCTCTTCTATGTTTCCATGCCTGTGGTTTCCACTCCTGCATTCGGCGTCTGCCCCTTGGTGGTCAGTGTGCGTCATAGCTACTGGATGGTTGGCCAGTTGGCTGGTTAGCCGGTCGCTTATGCTTTTATATCTATAGATATATTGGTAAAACCACCATCCAATTAAGATATAAAATGTCAAAGTCATCTTTTTAAAACATAAATTATGTTTTAAAACATACATTATGTTACTTGACATCAATCTCAAAAAAATCTCATCACAGAATGAAATTCAATTTTCTTTCTTAGCTATGTAATTACATAGGTGGGGTCCTGCCCAACTCTGCAACTCTTCCTTCCAGCAGCCAGCCCCTCAGGCACACAGCTCATGTTGTCTTTCCTAGTTGTCTCAGGCATTACAAGTTCATCCCTGCTTCTGCCTAGAGCATTCTCACAGTTTTTCCCCTCACTTCCTTTCAGTCTGTTAAAATGCCACTTCCTCAGCGCTCAAGCAACCCTTGTTTAAATAACTTGTGCTTTGGGGAACTTTTTTGATTACCTTATTTAAAATAGCACCACATCTCAGTCCTTCCCCTCACAAGCACCACCATCTGTCACAATTTTTACATTTGTGTATTTATGTATTTGCAATAGAAAGTAAGAGGACTTCGGATGTCTTGTTTACTTCCATATTCCCCAATGTTTCATACAGTGTCAAAGAATAGGTTCTCAATTAATATTTTTGATCAGAGGTGGGAGATAAAATCTAAACTCTATACCATAAGACAGTGATGGCGAACCTTTTGAGCTCCGTGTGTCAGCATTTTGAAAAACCCTAACTTAACTCTGGTGCCGTGTCACATATAGAAATTTTTTGATATTTGCAACCATAGTAAAACAAAGACTTATATTTCTGATATTTATTTTATATATTTAAATGCCATTTAACAAAGAAAAATCAACCAAAAAAATGAGTTCGCGTGTCAGAGGTGACACGCGTATCATAGGTTCGCCATCACTGCCGTAAGACAAAGGCCCTTCATGACCTGGGGGTTTCCTTTTTTACTTGTATTTTTCTACTTCGCATAAGCCCTAAGCTACAGTCAGTTTCAATTACTTGCAGTTCACTAAAGATACCAGATTTCCCTTCTGCTGAGCACATTTCTCTAAGTTCCTGGAATGTCGTCATTCTTTGTCTACCTTCCCAATGCTTGCTCCTTTTCAGCTTGAGTTTCTTTGTGAATCTCCCTGCCTCCTTCAACATACATAGATCTCTCCGCTCCCTGCTTCCTCCTTGCATGTCTTAGAATAGCTCCTAGAAGGTCCGGTAAACATTCATATTTCAGCAGTGTTTTTCTACCTATACTTGAACTCTCTGAGGATAGCAATAGTCTTTTCATCCTCGAATCACCAGTACTTACCCAATTTGCCTTATAATTTGAGCTCAATAAATGTTTTGTTAAAAGAAGAAAACAGAGAACAAAAGAGGGAAGAGGGAAGAGACAGGTACAAAGAGAGGAAGTAAAGGGAAAAGCTAGAAAAGAAAAGAAAAATAGATATTAGAATATTAAACACGAAGATTTGAATTCAGTCCTTCAAATGTAGAGTCAAAAGACTCAGCAAAATAATCTAGAGTTAATTCATGTCTATTTTCAGTTATTAAATTTAGGGCTTATTTGCATTTAGTATTTCCAAATTCTTCTTTCTTCCTGTGTGTGTTTCAGAAGACATATTAAGTCGCGGTTTGCAAATAACCCCACAACAGGTTTAAATACTAGAAAATGGTAACACACACTTGTGTGATGTTCATTACATGTACAAGCAATTCCCCAATTTTTTATGTAAATAATGGCATCACACAACATAGTCAAGTGTGAAAATGATCTGTTTATATGACATCCAGTAAAACCCCCGATTTTCCCTCATTTCAGTTTGGTTCCTTCCTTGATCAATCTTTTTTTTTTTTTTAATTATACAAACCAAGAAGAGTAGAAAAAGAGCTTAATGGATAGTTGTAGTAATCATTTTTTAAAACTTTTCTATATTTTATGATGCGTTGATACCTTGGTATCTTGCTGGCTGGGAAAGACTGCCTCTCCCAGGGCTAGTTAATCCCCAAAAGTAAAGGACTCAAGAGAAAGCATACCTTTCAGATGCAAACCAAACAATCCAAAACCTACACCCCAAAGACCTCTTTTACCTAACTCTCACACACCAAGTCCATGCTTCCCCTACCCTAAGTCACCCCAGGGTTATGTACCAGATAACTAGCCCAGAGCCTGCTGAAAATTTTAATCTGTCTAATGCTAAACTTGCTCAAACTTGCCTACCTTACCTTGCCCATTCCTTCTCAAGGAAACCACAGTAAAGTTCTGGGCCATACTTTCTCCTCTGCTCCTTCTGCCTCCTGACCAACCTGGGCATTTCCCCATGTAGAACTGCATGGCACGGCACAACATGGCTCCTTCTCTTGTGAACTGTGAGTAATAAAGCTTCTTTAAATGGCATTGCCTCTCTGTGCTATCACCTCTATGAATTAAAATAGGTTTTTATAAATTAAGTTCCAGGTACAATCAAGACAATGGTTCAATGTAGATAAAACAAGAACTGGTAATAAATCCTTGAATGATTTAATTCTAATTATCAACATGCTGTATGCCTTTCCCCCCCAAGAACTGCCTGTAATAGCAAGCATACCAGAAAAATAAAAATCGCCTATAATATAATCACATCAGAATGCAGGGAGCTAGGAGGAAAAGAAATGGAGGACTTCCCTGAGAAACACGGCAATATATGTTCACATCATTCTCTGAAACACCACTTTGGACAAAATCCATTTAACTTGTTCTTACCCATCACAGCTGTTTTCCTGAATCATAAAATTCCCATTATAAAATACACCCTGACATCAACTTGATTAGTATGATCATAAGTCTTAACAGCAGCATGCATGCTTTAAACTGCATATTTTTAGGCTACAGTTATAGATTCTATTATTTCCCCTACCTACTGAAGTAATTAGATATTATTTCAATGCACTGCCAATTGTTGGCAGTACTTTTTTAATGCATGTAAAAAATCATTGGTTTAAAACCACTGAAACAAGATTTTTGAGAGCTCAATGGCAATATATTAATATTAAATTCATTGATTAATTTTAGACTCAATTAAAAAGAAACCAAAATTACTCATAGCCTTTACTCACAAAGTTATATACTTTTTATATATAACTTTTGAATCTTTACATGTATGGTAACATCTGTTTATAGATAACTAGGTATTATGTAATTTGGAATGTTTTTATCGGTAGTTTTTTATGCTAAATTAAAAGCTTTGTAATAAAGATTTTTCTTTGGACACATTTACATACATTTCATACAGTCAAAGAAATATTCATTAATAGTGTGCTGGTAAATGGGCTGTTGCTACACAATAGTGTAGAGATGGAGGTTTGTGATTCAGGTCTTCGTAACTGGCTGGGTCATATTTCTAAAGTTAAGGAGTTTCCAGCTAATATCAAGACACAGACAGTATCAGTGCTCAGAATTTCCATTCATAATGAAACCTACCTGCAAGAGGACAGCTTTGCTCCTAGATTTCAGCTTTGCCATTATTTGATTGTGAGCGAACTTGGATCCATTACTTGACCCGCATAACCATTAACTTCATCATCTGTAAATGGAGAGGTTAAAATTAATGATTTGTAGGGCCTTTTAAACTGCTAACCTAACAAAGGTATAGAGTTAAATAATTACATAACATAAATATCTTAATTGCACATATAAAGAAGGTAACTATCTTTCACTATGTTGTTTATATACATTCATTATCTTATTTATTCAGTCACTCGTTATTTAGCAAACACTTGTTAGCTCTATATTAGATATTGCAAGAACAATAGGAAGAGCTTCTTGCTTCAAGGATGACCTTTCTCTACGTCCCTGTTAGAGGTTCATCAAAGAATACCATTTTAATCTTTGTCATGGCCAGATTATTTGCTTTGAATTCTGGCTCATCAGATAACATTCAGACATAAATTATTGAATAAATAGTTATCTTGGTGAGATTAGCAAATTGTTACTTTATGTTAAAAATTATCTTTCAGTTCTTATTGTTCAACTTAATTGCCTTGTGCAGTACAACCATGAGAAACTAAAGAGTAAATGTTTTGAAATTTGTGTTTATGTAGAATTGTTTTTATAATAAAGATAGCTGGATAATTGAATGGGATTCCAAGCTGAATGATCAAATCTTTTATTTAAGTTTAAAAAATGGACTGGATTGTCAATGGTCTTAAATGACATGAAATGGAGCTCACTCTCATGGATCCCTCGATAACAGGTACACCACAATCCAGAACCAGTTCTAAGATATAGACATCTAACTAAGGAATAGGATGAGGAAGAAAGACTAGGATAAGTCTTACTTATGGACCACAAACACAGGAACTCAGAGATTCCATTCTCATTCTCCTCAAAGAGATAACTCTTAGTGATTAAAACCAAAGCTGAAATAACATGACACCAACCCTTTTGCTACTCTATCTTTTTGTTTTTAAATATTTTTATGTATATCTAGATAGAGAGAGGGGTACTTGCCGGGGTCCAACCCCAGCAGGTCCAGGGGTTCCCAAAGGTGTGGACGGAGTCGGCGAAGAAGGAATGACACGGAGATAGCGTTCAGTTGATCAGCAGCCTAGCCAGGATCTCCAGCCAGGATCTCCAGCCAAGTTCTGGTCTGGATCTCCAGAGAGGTTCTGCTTCGGATCTCCAGCCAGGTTCTGTGGCCATGTTCCCTCGCTAGGTTCTCCAGCCAGGTTCTGTCCAGGCTCTCCAGTCAGGTTTAGTGTCCAGGTTCCAGTCAGGTTCTCCTGCCAATCTCTGTAGTCAGGTTCAGTCCAGGATCCCTTGCCATGTTCTCCCGCTAGGCTCTGTCTCTAGGCTCCGAGGCCAGTCCCTCTCCAGGATCCTCCGGCATGCTCTCTCCAGCGAAGTTCTTCTGTCTCTAGGCTCCGTGTAGGTTCTGTCTTCTTGATTCTGTTCTAAGTTCTGAGTGATTCTGTCTTGTTACAACTGTATTTATACCAGTTGATTCAATCCTATCAATCTCTATTACAAAGGTTAGGGCGTTTCTTATCTCCATTCCAGGGAGAAAAGATTATGTAGTTTAAGCATGACTGTAGTTAAAGGGATTAATTACCCGCCTGGCTCTTAGTTGAGGGGTTTTATTCCCTCCCTAACTTCAGGGGAAAATCCCTACCTGGGGATTCAACCTTTCTCGGAGAGGTGACCTTGGTTAAAACACAGCGCCAAGGTGAGCAAACATATTAAGAACCGTATGCCATATATGCCAGGTCCCTTGAAACAGCAAGGATGGACCGGCTCCCGGCAGGTACTGAGATAGACACATCGATGAGAGAGAAACATCAGCTATCAGCTGCCTAATGCATGTCCCCTACTAGGGATCAAGCCCGCAACCTGGGCATGTGCCTGACCGGGAATCAAACCGGTGACTTCTTGGTTCATGGGTGGATGCTCAACCACTGAACCATACCAGCCAGGTTGCTTGTCCATTCTTTTGTTACTCATTCATCTATCACATTCCTTGGCTGCTCACACCACACACACACACACACACACACACACACACACACGATAAAGCAAAATTTAAGTCAAACAGAAAGTGGCCCACTGTTGTCCATTAACAGAAGACAAAGGCCTGCAGCAGAATGCCTAGTGGAGAGAAGTCTAAGCTAACTGACTAAATATTCAATGTGCTCCAAAATCCTGATTATCAGAACAAGAGCTAGAATAGCTAATGCACAAGCAGGCTCAATTAACCCTAATTAGTTCAGAGTCAGGCTACAAAAGACTTAATTAGCAATTATTAGGTACTGTTCAGAGAAGGAGGATAAATAATGGTTGGTAGCAGGCTGTGTTTAAGGGTCTCCTGGCTGAGTGTCACAATAAAAATAAAAAAAAAAGTGAAATCAATGTTTCTCCACTGGAGATTAAATAAAAAATAATAATATGGGTCTTGACTTAAATTTAATTAATTCGGAGTGGATTATTGATTTATTTTATTTTCTGGATGACTCACATGTTTCAGAAGGGAAGTTTGAAATTGTGATGGTGAGATTATACCACAAAGAGAAGAATATCAGCTTTGAGAGGATGATTGGCTAATAGAGTTCAGAAGAATAGATGGAAAATTTTCTTTAAACATTTCAAAAGTCAGATTTTGGAGGGCCCCACATTGAGGAAGACCAGGTTGATGTGCAAAGAAAGCATGGAAACTGAGTTATGATGAGCTTAAATATACTTAAATACTAGAGGTCTGGTGCACAAAATTCTTGCACTGGGGTGTGGGGTGGGGGCAGGAAGGGTGCCCCTCAGCCCAGCCTGCATCCTCTTAAATCAGGATCCCTCTCACAATCCAGGACTGCTGGCTCCCAACTGCTCACCTGCCTGCCTGCCTGATTGCCCCTAACTGCTCCTGCCTGCCAGCCTGATCACCCCCTAACCACTCCCCTGCCAACCTGGTTGTCCCTAAGTGCCCTCCCCTGCAGGCCTGGTCCCCCCAACTGCCCCCCTCTCCCTGCTGGCCATATCACCCCCAACTGCACCCCTGACAGCCTGCTCACCCACAACTACCCCTCCACCAGCCTGCTTGCCCCCCATGCCCCCCACCCCCGCCAGCCTGCTTGCCCCCAACTGCCCTCTCCTCCTGGCCTGATAGCCCCTAACTGCCTCTGCCTCAGCCCGCCACTATGTCTTTATCCGGAAGGATGTCTGGAAGGTTTCCCAATCTAATTAGCATATTACCCTTTTATTAGTATAGAGACCTGGTGCATGGGTGGGGGCTGGCTGGTCTACCCTGAAGGGGGTTCCAGATCAAGGTGGGGGTCCCCTTGGGGGTGGGGCCATCTTGGGTGAGGGGCCTGGGGCAGTTTGCAGGCCAGCCATGCCCCCATCAGGGTGGGGGTCCCCACTGGAGGCGGTGCCGGCCAGGGGCAAGGGGCTGGGGCCTTTTGCAGGCTGGCCACTCCCCAGCCTGAGGGCCGTTTGCAGGCTGGCCATGCCCCCATCAGGGTGAAGGTCTCTGCTGGGGCTAGGGTGGGCCTGGGCAAGGGGCTGATGGCCGTTTGCAGGTTGGCCATGCCCCATTCAGGGTGGGGGTCCCCACTGGGGAGCATGGCCAGTCTGGGTGAGGGGCTGAGAGCCATTTTCAGGCTGGCCACATCCCCTTCAGGGTGGGGGTTCTCAACTGGGGGGGTGTGGCCAGCCTGGAAGAGGGGCTGATGGTGGTCTGTAGACTGCCCATGCCCCCTTCAGAGTGAGGGTCCCCTCTGGAGGCCGGGTGGGCCTGGTCAGGGGTTGAGGGCCGTTTACTGGTTGTTTGCAGGCCGGCCAAGCACCCAGCTTTGTCCGGAAAAATGTCCAGAAGGTATCCCAGTCTAATTAGCATATTACTCTTTTATTAGTATAGAGGCCTGGTGCACAAAAATTTGTGCACTCAGGGGGGTCCCTCAGTCTGGCCTGTGCCCTCTCACAGTCTGGGACCTCTTGGGGGATGTCCACCTGCTGGCTTAGGCCTGCTCCCTGGGGGATCGGGCCTAAGCTGGCAGTCACACATCCTTCTGGCAGCCCGGGAGCCCTTGGGGGATGTCTACTTGCCAGCAAGGAGCAGGCCTAAGCTGCAGTCAGACATCCTTACCAGTGCTGAGGAGGCAGGAGAGGCTCCCACCAACACCGCTGTGCTGGCAGCCATCAGCCCGGCTTGTGGCTGAGCAGAGCTCCCCCTGTGGGAGCACACTGACCACCAGAGGGCAGCTCCTGCATTGAGCGTCTGCCCCCTGGTGGTCAGTGTGTGTCATAGTGACCAGTCACTCCCAGTTGCTCTGCTGTTAGGGTCAATTTGCATATTACCCTTTTACTATATAGGATAGAGGCCTGGTGCACAGGTGGAGTCTGGCTGGTTTGTCCTGAAGGGTGTCCCGGATCAGGGTGGGGGTCCTGCTGGGGTGCCTGGCCAGCCTGGGTGAGGGGCTGATGGCTGTTTGCAGGCTGGCCACAGCCCCTTCAGGGTGGGGGATCCCGCTGGGGTGCCTGGCCAGCCTGGCTGACGGGCTGATGGCTGTTTGCAGGCTGGTCAAGCCCCCAAGTGAGGACCCCACCCCATGGGGGTGTGGCCAGCTTGGGTGAGGGGCTGAGGTCTGTTTTCAGGATTGCCACACCCCCTCCAGAGTCGTGGGTCCCTACTGAAGTGCCTGGCCAGCCTGAGTGAGGGCCTGAGGGCCTCAGGCTGGCAACGCCCCCTGGCAA
This sequence comes from Myotis daubentonii, assembly GCF_963259705.1. NCBI lineage: Eukaryota > Metazoa > Chordata > Mammalia > Chiroptera > Vespertilionidae > Myotis > Myotis daubentonii. Next base: position 200,747,615 of record NC_081841.1, on the reverse strand, counting down.
CCCAGCTCCCAGCCCCTCCTTGAGCAGAGGCCACTGCCGGCTGGAAGCAGGTATCTGGGATTTATTTATCTTCTATAATTGAAACTTTGTAGCCTTGAGCAGAGCCCAGGTCCAGCCAGGGCAGGCGGGAAGTTTGGCTTTCTCCATCGCTGGGGGCAACCCAAGCCTCCTGCTCGCTCCAGCTCCGTGGCAGTAGCCATCTTTGTGAGGGAGTGAGGGAGTGATGGTTAATTTGCATAT